>NW_027460420.1:0-82730 GCF_050947875.1 Dermacentor variabilis | reverse complement strand
GTTCGCGCGGCCAGCTCTGGTTTGACCTACTGTTTCCCGTAAATGGTTGGCGCGGCTCGCATCGCGCTCTGGAAAATCACGTATAATACCTAACTTTCAAGTAAGTTCTGCATTTCGCGTGGCCAGCTCCGCTTTGGGCTACTGTTTCCCGTAAATGGTTGGCACGGCTCCCTTCGCGCTATGGAAAATCACGCATAATAGCTAACTTTCAAGTAAGCTCTGCATTTCGCGCGGCCAGCTCTGATTTGCGCTACTGTTTCCACTAAACAGTTCGGTTCGCGCTTCCAGCTCTCCTTTGGGCTTCTGTTTCCCGTAAATGGTTGGTGCGGCTCGCTTCGCGCTATGGAAAATCACGTATAATACCTAACTTTCAAGTATGTTCTGCATTTCGCGCGGCCAGCTCTACCTTGCGCTACTGTTTCCACTAAACAGTTCGGTTCGCGCTGCCAGCTCTGCTTTGGGCAACTGCTTCCCGTAAATGGTTGGCGCGGCTCGCTTCGCGCTATGGAAAATCACGTATAATAGCTATATTTCAAGTAAGTTCTGCATTTCGCGCGGACAGCTCTACTTTGCGCTAATGTTTCCACTACAGTTCGGTTCGCGCTGCCAGCTCTGCTTTGGGCAACTGTTTCCCGTAAATGGTTGGCACGGCTCGCTTCGCGCTATGGAAAATCACGTATAATAGCTATATTTCAAGTAAGTTCTGCATTTCGCTCTGCCAGCTCTGCTTTGCGCTACTGTTTCCACTAAACAGTTCAGTTCGCGCGGCCAGCTCTGCTTTGGGCTACTGTTTCCCGTAAATGGTTGGCGCGGCTCGCTTCGCGCTATGGAAAATCACGTATAATACCTAACTTTCAAGTAAGTTCTGCATTTCCCGCGGCCACCTCTGCTTTGCGCTACGGTTTCCACTAAACAGTTCGGTTCGCGCTCCCTGCTCTGCTTTGGGCTACTATTTCCCGTAAATGGTTGGCGCGGCTCGCTTCGCGCTATGGAAAAGCACGTACAATACCTAACTTTCAAGTAAGTTCTGCATTTCGCGCGGCCAGCTCCGCTTTGCTCTACTGTTTCCACTAAACAGTTCGGTTCGCGCTGCCAGCTCTGCTTTGGGCTACTGTTTCCCGTAAATGGTTGGCACGGCTCCCTTCGCGCTATGGAAAATCACGCATAATACCTAACTTTCAAGTAGTCTCTGCATTTCGCTCTGCCAGCTCCGCTTTGCGCTACTGTTTCCCGTAAATGGTTGGCACGGCTCCCTTCGCGCTATGGAAAATCACGCATAATAGCTAACTTTCAAGTAAGTTCTCCATTTTGCACGGCCACCTCTGCTTTGCGCTACTGTTTCCACTAAACAGTTCGGTTCGCGCGGGCAGCTCTGCTTTGGGCTACTGTTTCCCGTAAATGGTTGGCGCGGCTCGCATCGCGCTCTGGAAAATCACGTATAATACCTAACTTTCAAGTAAGTTCTGCATTTCGCGTGGCCAGCTCCGCTTTGGGCTACTGTTTCCCGTAAATGGTTGGCACGGCTCCCTTCGCGCTATGGAAAATCACGCATAATAGCTAACTTTCAAGTAGTCTCTGCATTTCGCTCTGCCAGCTCTGCTTTGCGCTACTGTTTCCACTAAACAGTTCGGTTCGCGCGGCCAGCTCTGGTTTGACCTACTGTTTCCCGTAAATGGTTGGCGCGGCTCGCATCGCGCTCTGGAAAATCACGTATAATACCTAACTTTCAAGTAAGTTCTGCATTTCGCGTGGCCAGCTCCGCTTTGGGCTACTGTTTCCCGTAAATGGTTGGCACGGCTCCCTTCGCGCTATGGAAAATCACGCATAATAGCTAACTTTCAAGTAAGCTCTGCATTTCGCGCGGCCAGCTCTGATTTGCGCTACTGTTTCCACTAAACAGTTCGGTTCGCGCTTCCAGCTCTCCTTTGGGCTTCTGTTTCCCGTAAATGGTTGGTGCGGCTCGCTTCGCGCTATGGAAAATCACGTATAATACCTAACTTTCAAGTAAGTTCTGCATTTCGCGCGGCCAGCTCTACCTTGCGCTACTGTTTCCACTAAACAGTTCGGTTCGCGCTGCCAGCTCTCCTTTGGGCTTCTGTTTCCCGTAAATGGTTGGTGCGGCTCGCTTCGCGCTATGGAAAATCACGTATAATACCTAACTTTCAAGTAAGTTCTGCATTTCGCGCGGACAGCTCTACTTTGCGCTAATGTTTCCACTACAGTTCGGTTCGCGCTGCCAGCTCTGCTTTGGGCAACTGTTTCCCGTAAATGGTTGGCACGGCTCGCTTCGCGCTATGGAAAATCACGTATAATAGCTATATTTCAAGTAAGTTCTGCATTTCGCTCTGCCAGCTCTGCTTTGCGCTACTGTTTCCACTAAACAGTTCAGTTCGCGCGGCCAGCTCTGCTTTGGGCTACTGTTTCCCGTAAATGGTTGGCGCGGCTCGCTTCGCGCTATGGAAAATCACGTATAATACCTAACTTTCAAGTAAGTTCTGCATTTCCCGCGGCCACCTCTGCTTTGCGCTACGGTTTCCACTAAACAGTTCGGTTCGCGCTCCCTGCTCTGCTTTGGGCTACTATTTCCCGTAAATGGTTGGCGCGGCTCGTTTCGCGCTATGGAAAATCACGTATAATACCTAACTTTGAAGTAAGCTCTCCATTTCGCGCGGCCAGCTCTGCTTTGCGCTACTGCTTCCACTAAACAGTTCGGTTCGCGCTGCCAGCTCTGCTTTGGGCTACTGTTTCCCGTAAATGGTTGGCGCGGCTCGCTTCGCGCTATGGAAAATCACGTATAATACCTAACTTTCAAGTAAGTTCTCCATTTCGCGCGGCCAGCTCTGATTTGCGCTACTGTTTCCACTAAACAGTTCGGTTCGCGCTGCCAGCTCTGCTTTGGGCTACTGTTTCCCGTAAATGGTTGGCACGGCTCCCTTCGCGCTATGGAAAATCACGTATAATACCTAACTTTCATGTAGTCTCTGCATTTCAGGCGGCCAGCTCTGCTTGGCGCTACTGTTTCCACTAAACAGTTCGCTTCGCGCTGCCAGCTCTGCTTTGGGCTAGTGTTTCCCGTAAATGGTGGGCGCTGCTCGCTTCGCGCTATAGGAAATCACGTATAATACCTAACTTTGAAGTAAGCTCTCCATTTCGCGCGGCCAGCTCTGCTTTGCGCTACTGCTTCCACTAAACAGTTCGGTTCGCGCTGCCAGCTCTGCTTTGGGCTACTGTTTCCCGTAAATGGTTGGCGCGGCTCGCTTCGCGCTATGGAAAATCACGTATAATACCTAACTTTCAAGTAAGTTCTCCATTTCGCGCGGCCAGCTCTGATTTGCGCTACTGTTTCCACTAAACAGTTCGGTTCGCGCTGCCAGCTCTGCTTTGGGCTACTGTTTCCCGTAAATGGTTGGCACGGCTCCCTTCGCGCTATGGAAAATCACGCATAATACCTAACTTTCAAATAGTCTCTGCATTTCGCTCTGCCAGCTCTGCTTTGGGCTACTGTTTCCCGTAAATGGTTGGCGCGGCTCGCTTCGCGCTATGGAAAAGCACGTACAATACCTAACTTTCAAGTAAGTTCTCCATTTTGCACGGCCACCTCTGCTTTGCGCTACTGTTTCCACTAAACAGTTCGGTTCGCGCTGCCAGCTCTGCTTTTGGCTACTGTTTCCCGTAAATGGTTGGCGCGGCTCGCTTCGCGCTATGGAAAATCACGCATAATACCTAACTTTCAAGTAGTCTCTGCATTTCGCTCTGCCAGCTCCGCTTTGCGCTACTGTTTCCCGTAAATGGTTGGCACGGCTCCCTTCGCGCTATGGAAAATCACGTATAATACCTAACTTTCATGTAGTCTCTGCATTTCAGGCGGCCAGCTCTGCTTGGCGCTACTGTTTCCACTAAACAGTTCGCTTCGCGCTGCCAGCTCTGCTTTGGGCTAGTGTTTCCCGTAAATGGTGGGCGCTGCTCGCTTCGCGCTATAGGAAATCACGTATAATACCTAACTTTGAAGTAAGTTCTCCATTTCGCGCGGCCAGCTCTGATTTGCGCTACTGTTTCCACTAAACAGTTTGGTTCGCGCTGCCAGCTCTGCTTTGGGCTACTGTTTCCCGTAAATGGTTGGCACGGCTCCCTTCGCGCTATGGAAAATCACGCATAATACCTAACTTTCAAATAGTCTCTGCATTTCGCTCTGCCAGCTCTGCTTTGGGCTACTGTTTCCCGTAAATGGTTGGCGCGGCTCGCTTCGCGCTATGGAAAAGCACGTACAATACCTAACTTTCAAGTAAGTTCTCCATTTTGCACGGCCACCTCTGCTTTGCGCTACTGTTTCCACTAAACAGTTCGGTTCGCGCTGCCAGCTCTGCTTTGGGCTACTGTTTCCCGTAAATGGTTGGCGCGGCTCGCATCGCGCTCTGGAAAATCACGTATAATACCTAACTTTCAAGTAAGTTCTGCATTTCGCGTGGCCAGCTCCGCTTTGGGCTACTGTTTCCCGTAAATGGTTGGCACGGCTCCCTTCGCGCTATGGAAAATCACGCATAATAGCTAACTTTCAAGTAGTCTCTGCATTTCGCTCTGCCAGCTCTGCTTTGCGCTACTGTTTCCACTAAACAGTTCGGTTCGCGCGGCCAGCTCTGGTTTGACCTACTGTTTCCCGTAAATGGTTGGCGCGGCTCGCATCGCGCTCTGGAAAATCACGTATAATACCTAACTTTCAAGTAAGTTCTGCATTTCGCGTGGCCAGCTCCGCTTTGGGCTACTGTTTCCCGTAAATGGTTGGTGCGGCTCGCTTCGCGCTATGGAAAATCACGTATAATACCTAACTTTCAAGTAAGTTCTGCATTTCGCGCGGCCAGCTCTGATTTGCGCTACTGTTTCCGCTAAACAGTTCAGTTCGCGCTCCCAGCTCTGCTTTGGGCTACTATTTCCCGTAAATGGTTGGCGCGGCTCGCTTCGCGCTATGGAAAATCAAGTATAATACCTAACTTTGAAGTAAGCTCTCCATTTCGCGCGGCCAGCTCTGCTTTGCGCTACTGCTTCCACTAAACAGTTCGGTTCGCGCTGCCAGCTCTGCTTTGGGCTACTGTTTCCCGTAAATGGTTGGCGCGGCTCGCTTCGCGCTATGGAAAATCACGTATAATACCTCACTTTCAAGTAAGTTCTCCATTTCGCGCGGCCAGCTCTGATTTGCGCTACTGTTTCCACTAAACAGTTCGGTTCGCGCTGCCAGCTCTGCTTTGGGCTACTGTTTCCCGTAAATGGTTGGCACGGCTCCCTTCGCGCTATGGAAAATCACGTATAATACCTAACTTTCATGTAGTCTCTGCATTTCAGGCGGCCAGCTCTGCTTGGCGCTACTGTTTCCACTAAACAGTTCGCTTCGCGCTGCCAGCTCTGCTTTGGGCTAGTGTTTCCCGTAAATGGTGGGCGCCGCTCGCTTCGCGCTATAGGAAATCACGTATAATACCTAACTTTGAAGTAAGCTCTCCATTTCGCGCGGCCAGCTCTGCTTTGCGCTACTGCTTCCACTAAACAGTTCGGTTCGCGCTGCCAGCTCTGCTTTGGGCTACTGTTTCCCGTAAATGGTTGGCGCGGCTCGCTTCGCGCTATGGAAAATCACGTATAATACCTAACTTTCAAGTAAGTTCTCCATTTCGCGCGGCCAGCTCTGATTTGCGCTACTGTTTCCACTAAACAGTTCGGTTCGCGCTGCCAGCTCTGCTTTGGGCTACTGTTTCCCGTAAATGGTTGGCACGGCTCCCTTCGCGCTATGGAAAATCACGCATAATACCTAACTTTCAAGTAGTCTCTGCATTTCGCTCTGCCAGCTCTGCTTTGGGCTTCTGTTTCCCGTAAATGGTTGGCGCGGCTCGCTTCGCGCTATGGAAAAGCACGTACAATACCTAACTTTGAAGTAAGCTCTCCATTTCGCGCGGCCAGCTCTGCTTTGCGCTACTGCTTCCGCTAAACAGTTCGGTTCGCGCTGCCAGCTCTGCTTTGGGCTACTGTTTCCCGTAAATGGTTGGCGCGGCTCGCTTCGCGCTATGGAAAATCACGTATAATACCTAACTTTCAAGTAAGTTCTCCATTTCGCGCGGCCAGCTCTGATTTGCGCTACTGTTTCCACTAAACAGTTCGGTTCGCGCTGCCAGCTCTGCTTTGGGCTACTGTTTCCCGTAAATGGTTGGCACGGCTCCCTTCGCGCTATGGAAAATCACGTATAATACCTAACTTTCATGTAGTCTCTGCATTTCAGGCGGCCAGCTCTGCTTGGCGCTACTGTTTCCACTAAACAGTTCGCTTCGCGCTGCCAGCTCTGCTTTGGGCTAGTGTTTCCCGTAAATGGTGGGCGCTGCTCGCTTCGCGCTATAGGAAATCACGTATAATACCTAACTTTGAAGTAAGCTCTCCATTTCGCGCGGCCAGCTCTGCTTTGCGCTACTGCTTCCACTAAACAGTTCGGTTCGCGCTGCCAGCTCTGCTTCGGGCTACTGTTTCCCGTAAATGGTTGGCGCGGCTCGCTTCGCGCTATGGAAAATCACGTATAATACCTAACTTTCAAGTAAGTTCTCCATTTCGCGCGGCCAGCTCTGATTTGCGCTACTGTTTCCACTAAACAGTTCGGTTCGCGCTGCCAGCTCTGCTTTGGGCTACTGTTTCCCGTAAATGGTTGGCACGGCTCCCTTCGCGCTATGGAAAATCACGCATAATACCTAACTTTCAAGTAGTCTCTGCATTTCGCTCTGCCAGCTCCGCTTTGCGCTACTGTTTCCCGTAAATGGTTGGCACGGCTCCCTTCGCGCTATGGAAAATCACGCATAATAGCTAACTTTCAAGAAAGTTCTCCATTTTGCACGGCCACCTCTGCTTTGCGCTACTGTTTCCACTAAACAGTTCGGTTCGCGCGGGCAGCTCTGCTTTGGGCTACTGTTTCCCGTAAATGGTTGGCGCGGCTCGCATCGCGCTCTGGAAAATCACGTATAATACCTAACTTTCAAGTAAGTTCTGCATTTCGCTCTGCCAGCTCTGCTTTGGGCTACTGTTTCCCGTAAATGGTTGGCGCGGCTCGCTTCGCGCTATGGAAAAGCACGTACAATACCTAACTTTCAAGTAAGTTCTCCATTTTGCACGGCCACCTCTGCTTTGCGCTACTGTTTCCACTAAACAGTTCGGTTCGCGCTGCCAGCTCTGCTTTGGGCTACTGTTTCCCGTAAATGGTTGGCACGGCTCCCTTCGCGCTATGGAAAATCACGCATAATACCTAACTTTCAAGTAGTCTCTGCATTTCGCTCTGCCAGCTCCGCTTTGCGCTACTGTTTCCCGTAAATGGTTGGCACGGCTCCCTTCGCGCTATGGAAAATCACGCATAATAGCTAACTTTCAAGTAAGTTCTCCATTTTGCACGGCCACCTCTGCTTTGCGCTACTGTTTCCACTAAACAGTTCGGTTCGCGCGGGCAGCTCTGCTTTGGGCTACTGTTTCCCGTAAATGGTTGGCGCGGCTCGCATCGCGCTCTGGAAAATCACGTATAATACCTAACTTTCAAGTAAGTTCTGCATTTCGCGTGGCCATCTCCGCTTTGGGCTACTGTTTCCCGTAAATGGTTGGCACGGCTCCCTTCGCGCTATGGAAAATCACGCATAATAGCTAACTTTCAAGTAGTCTCTGCATTTCGCTCTGCCAGCTCTGCTTTGCGCTACTGTTTCCACTAAACAGTTCGGTTCGCGCGGCCAGCTTTGGTTTGACCTACTGTTTCCCGTAAATGGTTGGCGCGGCTCGCATCGCGCTCTGGAAAATCACGTATAATACCTAACTTTCAA
Organism: Dermacentor variabilis; assembly: GCF_050947875.1. Classification (NCBI taxonomy): domain Eukaryota; kingdom Metazoa; phylum Arthropoda; class Arachnida; order Ixodida; family Ixodidae; genus Dermacentor; species Dermacentor variabilis. Next base: position 74,910 of record NW_027460420.1, on the reverse strand, counting down.
GTAAGTTCTGCATTTCGCGTGGCCAGCTCCGCTTTGGGCTACTGTTTCCCGTAAATGGTTGGCACGGCTCCCTTCGCGCTATGGAAAATCACGCATAATAGCTAACTTTCAAGTAAGCTCTGCATTTCGCGCGGCCAGCTCTGATTTGCGCTACTGTTTCCACTAAACAGTTCGGTTCGCGCTTCCAGCTCTCCTTTGGGCTTCTGTTTCCCGTAAATGGTTGGTGCGGCTCGCTTCGCGCTATGGAAAATCACGTATAATACCTAACTTTCAAGTAAGTTCTGCATTTCGCGCGGCCAGCTCTACCTTGCGCTACTGTTTCCACTAAACAGTTCGGTTCGCGCTGCCAGCTCTGCTTTGGGCAACTGCTTCCCGTAAATGGTTGGCGCGGCTCGCTTCGCGCTATGGAAAATCACGTATAATAGCTATATTTCAAGTAAGTTCTGCATTTCGCGCGGACAGCTCTACTTTGCGCTAATGTTTCCACTACAGTTCGGTTCGCGCTGCCAGCTCTGCTTTGGGCAACTGTTTCCCGTAAATGGTTGGCACGGCTCGCTTCGCGCTATGGAAAATCACGTATAATACCTAACTTTCAAGTAGTCTCTGCATTTCGCGCGGCCAGCTCTGCTTTGCGCTACTGTTTCCACTAAACAGTTCCGTTCGCGCGGCCAGCTCTGCTTTGGGCTAGTGTTTCCCGTAAATGGTTGGCGCGGCTCGCTTCGCGCTATGGAAAATCACGTATTATACCTAACTTTCAAGTAAGTTCTGCATTTCGCGCGGCCAGCTCAACTTTGGGCTAGTGTTTCCCGTAAATGGTTGGCACGGCTCCCTTCGCGCTATGGAAAATCACGTATAATACCTAACTTTCAAGTAGTCTCTGCATTTCGCTCTGCCAGCTCTGCTTTGCGCTACTGTTTCCACTAAACAGTTCGGTTCGCGCGGCCAGCTCTGCTTTGGGTTACTATTTCCCGTAAATGGTTGGCGCGGCTCGCTTCGCGCTATGGAAAATCACGTATTATACCTAACTTTCAAGTAAGTTCTGCATTTCGCGCGGCCAGCTCAACTTTGGGCTAGTGTTTCCCGTAAATGGTTGGCGCGGCTCGCTTCGCGCTATGGAAAATCATGTATAATACCTAACTTTCAAGTAAGTTCTGCATTTCGCGCTGCCACAGCTCTGCTTTGCGCTACTGTTTCCACTAAACAGTTCGGTTTGCGCTGCCAGCTCTGCTTTGGGTTACTATTTCCCGTAAATGGTTGGCGCGGCTCGCTTCGCGCTATGGAAAATCACGTATAATACCTAACTTTCAAGTAAGTTCTGCATTTCGCGCTGCCAGCTCTGTTTGCGCTACTGTTTCCGCTAAACAGTTCGGTTTGCGCTGCCAGCTCTCCTTTGGGCTTCTGTTTCCCGTAAATGTTGGTGCGGCTCGCTTCGCGCTAGGGAAAATCATGTATAATACCTAACTTTCAAGTAAGTTCTGCATTTCGCGCTGCCAGCTCTGATTTGCGCTACTGTTTCCACTAAACAGTTCGGTTGGCGCTGCCAGCTCTGCTTTGGGCTACTATTTCCCGTAAATGGTTGGCGCGGCTCGCATCGCGCTCTGGAAAATCACGTATAATACTTAACTTTCAAGTAGCCTCTGCATTTCAGGCGGCCAGCTCTGCTTTGCGCTACTGTTTCCACAAAACAGTTCGGTTTGCGCTGCCAGCTCTGCTTTGGGCTACTATTTCCCGTAAATGGTTGGCGCGGCTCGCTTCGCGCTATGGAAAATCATGTATAATACCTAACTTTCAAGTAAGTTCTGCATTTCGCGCTGCCAGCTCTGCTTTGGGCTAGTGTTTCCCGTAAATGGTTGGCGCGGCTCGCATCGCGCTCTGGAAAATCACGTATAATACTTAACTTTCAAGTAGCCTCTGCATTTCAGGCGGCCAGCTCTGCTTTGCGCTACTGTTTCCACAAAACAGTTCGGTTTGCGCTGCCAGCTCTGCTTTGGGCTACTATTTCCCGTAAATGGTTGGCGCGGCTCGCTTCGCGCTATGGAAAATCACGTATAATACCTAACTTTCCAGTAAGTTCTGCATTTTGCACGGCCACCTCTGCTTTGCGCTACTGTTTCCACTAAACAGTTCGCTTCGCGCTGCCAGCTCTGCTTTGGGCTAGTGTGTCCCGTAAATGGTGGGCGCTGCTCGCTTCGCGCTATAGGAAATCACGTATAATACCTAACTTTGAAGTAAGCTCTCCATTTCGCGCGGCCAGCTCTGCTTTGCGCTACTGCTTCCACTAAACAGTTCGGTTCGCGCTGCCAGCTCTGCTTTGGGCTACTGTTTCCCGTAAATGGTTGGCGCGGCTCGCTTCGCGCTATGGAAAATCACGTATAATACCTAACTTTCAAGTAAGTTCTCCATTTCGCGCGGCCAGCTCTGATTTGCGCTACTGTTTCCACTAAACAGTTCGGTTCGCGCTGCCAGCTCTGCTTTGGGCTACTGTTTCCCGTAAATGGTTGGCACGGCTCCCTTCGCGCTATGGAAAATCACGCATAATACCTAACTTTCAAGTAGTCTCTGCATTTCGCTCTGCCAGCTCTGCTTTGGGCTACTGTTTCCCGTAAATGGTTGGCGCGGCTCGCTTCGCGCTATGGAAAAGCACGTACAATACCTAACTTTCAAGTAAGTTCTCCATTTAGCACGGCCACCTCTGCTTTGCGCTACTGTTTCCACTAAACAGTTCGGTTCGCGCTGCCAGCTCTGCTTTGGGCTACTGTTTCCCGTAAATGGTTGGCGCGGCTCGCTTCGCGCTATGGAAAATCACGTATAATACCTAACTTTCAAGTAAGTTCTGCATTTCGCGCGGCCAGCTCTGCTTTGGGCTAGTGTTTCCCGTAAATGGTTGGCGCGGCTCGCATCGCGCTCTGGAAAATCACGTATAATACTTAACTTTCAAGTAGCCTCTGCATTTCAGGCGGCCAGCTCTGCTTTGCGCTACTGTTTCCACAAAACAGTTCGGTTTGCGCTGCCAGCTCTGCTTTGGGCTACTATTTCCCGTAAATGGTTGGCGCGGCTCGCTTCGCGCTATGGAAAATCACGTATAATACCTAACTTTCCAGTAAGTTCTGCATTTTGCACGGCCACCTCTGCTTTGCGCTACTGTTTCCACTGAACAGTTCGCTTCGCGCTGCCAGCTCTGCTTTGGGCTAGTGTGTCCCGTAAATGGTGGGCGCTGCTCGCTTCGCGCTATAGGAAATCACGTATAATACCTAACTTTGAAGTAAGCTCTCCATTTCGCGCGGCCAGCTCTGCTTTGCGCTACTGCTTCCACTAAACAGTTCGGTTCGCGCTGCCAGCTCTGCTTTGGGCTACTGTTTCCCGTAAATGGTTGGCGCGGCTCGCTTCGCGCTATGGAAAATCACGTATAATACCTAACTTTCAAGTAAGTTCTCCATTTCGCGCGGCCAGCTCTGATTTGCGCTACTGTTTCCACTAAACAGTTCGGTTCGCGCTGCCAGCTCTGCTTTGGGCTACTGTTTCCCGTAAATGGTTGGCACGGCTCCCTTCGCGCTATGGAAAATCACGCATAATACCTAACTTTCAAGTAGTCTCTGCATTTCGCTCTGCCAGCTCTGCTTTGGGCTACTGTTTCCCGTAAATGGTGGGCGCTGCTCGCTTCGCGCTATAGGAAATCACGTATAATACCTAACTTTGAAGTAAGCTCTCCATTTCGCGCGGCCAGCTCTGCTTTGCGCTACTGCTTCCACTAAACAGTTCGGTTCGCGCTGCCAGCTCTGCTTTGGGCTACTGTTTCCCGTAAATGGTTGGCGCGGCTCGCTTCGCGCTATGGAAAATCACGTATAATACCTAACTTTCAAGTAAGTTCTGCATTTCGCGCGGCCAGCTCCGCTTTGCGCTACTGTTTCCACTAAACAGTTCGGTTCGCGCTGCCAGCTCTGCTTTGGGCTACTGTTTCCCGTAAATGGTTGGCACGGCTCCCTTCGCGCTATGGAAAATCACGCATAAAACCTAACTTTCAAGTAGTCTCTGCATTTCGCTCTGCCAGCTCCGCTTTGCGCTACTGTTTCCCGTAAATGGTTGGCACGGCTCCCTTCGCGCTATGGAAAATCACGCATAATAGCTAACTTTCAAGTAAGTTCTCCATTTTGCACGGCCACCTCTGCTTTGCGCTACTGTTTCCACTAAACAGTTCGGTTCGCGCTTCCAGCTCTCCTTTGGGCTTCTGTTTCCCGTAAATGGTTGGTGCGGCTCGCTTCGCGCTATGGAAAATCACGTATAATACCTAACTTTCAAGTAAGTTCTGCATTTCGCGCGGCCAGCTCTACCTTGCGCTACTGTTTCCACTAAACAGTTCGGTTCGCGCTGCCAGCTCTGCTTTGGGCAACTGCTTCCCGTAAATGGTTGGCGCGGCTCGCTTCGCGCTATGGAAAATCACGTATAATAGCTATATTTCAAGTAAGTTCTGCATTTCGCGCGGACAGCTCTACTTTGCGCTAATGTTTCCACTACAGTTCGGTTCGCGCTGCCAGCTCTGCTTTGGGCAACTGTTTCCCGTAAATGGTTGGCACGGCTCGCTTCGCGCTATGGAAAATCACGTATAATACCTAACTTTCAAGTAAGTTCTGCATTTCGCGCGGCCAGCTCAACTTTGGGCTAGTGTTTCCCGTAAATGGTTGGCACGGCTCCCTTCGCGCTATGGAAAATCACGTATAATACCTAACTTTCAAGTAGTCTCTGCATTTCGCTCTGCCAGCTCTGCTTTGCGCTACTGTTTCCACTAAACAGTTCGGTTCGCGCGGCCAGCTCTGCTTTGGGCTACTGTTTCCCGTAAATGGTTGGCGCGGCTCGCTTCGCGCTATGGAAAATCATGTATAATACCTAACTTTCAAGTAAGTTCTGCATTTCGCGCTGCCAGCTCTGCTTTGCGCTACTGTTTCCACTAAACAGTTCGGTTTGCGCTGCTTCTCTGCTTTGGGTTACTATTTCCCGTAAATGGTTGGCGCGGCTCGCTTCGCGCTATGGAAAATCACGTATAATACCTAACTTTCAAGTAAGTTCTGCATTTCGCGCTGCCAGCTCTGTTTGCGCTACTGTTTCCGCTAAACAGTTCGGTTTGCGCTGCCAGCTCTCCTTTGGGCTTCTGTTTCCCGTAAATGTTGGTGCGGCTCGCTTCGCGCTAGGGAAAATCATGTATAATGCCTAACTTTCAAGTAAGTTCTGCATTTCGCGCTGCCTGCTCTGATTTGCGCTACTGTTTCCACTATACAGTTCGGTTTGCGCTGCCAGCTCTGCTTTGGGCTACTATTTCCCGTAAATGGTTGGCGCGGCTCGCATCGCGCTCTGGAAAATCACGTATAATACTTAACTTTCAAGTAGACTCTGCATTTCAGGCGGCCAGCTCTGCTTTGCGCTACTGTTTCCACAAAACAGTTCGGTTTGCGCTGCCAGCTCTGCTTTGGGCTACTATTTCCCGTAAATGGTTGGCGCGGCTCGCTTCGCGCTATGGAAAATCATGTATAATACCTAACTTTCAAGTAAGTTCTGCATTTCGCGCTGCCAGCTCTGCTTTGGGCTAGTGTTTCCCGTAAATGGTTGGCGCGGCTCGCATCGCGCTCTGGAAAATCACGTATAATACTTAACTTTCAAGTAGCCTCTGCATTTCAGGCGGCCAGCTGTGCTTTGCGCTACTGTTTCCACAAAACAGTTCGGTTTGCGCTGCCAGCTCTGCTTTGGGCTACTATTTCCCGTAAATGGTTGGCGCGGCTCGCTTCGCGCTATGGAAAATCACGTATAATACCTAACTTTCCAGTAAGTTCTGCATTTTGCACGGCCACCTCTGCTTTGCGCTACTGTTTCCACTAAACAGTTCGCTTCGCGCTGCCAGCTCTGCTTTGGGCTAGTGTGTCCCGTAAATGGTGGGCGCTGCTCGCTTCGCGCTATAGGAAATCACGTATAATACCTAACTTTGAAGTAAGCTCTCCATTTCGCGCGGCCAGCTCTGCTTTGCGCTACTGCTTCCACTAAACAGTTCGGTTCGCGCTGCCAGCTCTGCTTTGGGCTACTGTTTCCCGTAAATGGTTGGGGCGGCTCGCTTCGCGCTATGGAAAATCACGTATAATACCTAACTTTCAAGTAAGTTCTCCATTTCGCTCTGCCAGCTCTGCTTTGGGCTACTGTTTCCCGTAAATGGTTGGCGCGGCTCGCTTCGCGCTATGGAAAAGCACGTACAATACCTAACTTTCCAGTAAGTTCTGCATTTTGCACGGCCACCTCTGCTTTGCGCTACTGTTTCCACTAAACAGTTCGCTTCGCGCTGCCAGCTCTGCTTTGGGCTAGTGTGTCCCGTAAATGGTGGGCGCTGCTCGCTTCGCGCTATAGGAAATCACGTATAATACCTAACTTTGAAGTAAGCTCTCCATTTCGCGCGGCCAGCTCTGCTTTGCGCTACTGTTTCCACTAAACAGTTCGGTTCGCGCTGCCAGCTCTCCTTTGGGCTTCTGTTTCCCGTAAATGGCTGGTGCGGCTCGCTTCGCGCTATGGAAAATCACGTATAATACCTAACTTTCAAGTAGTCTCTGCATTTCGCTCTGCCAGCTCTGCTTTGCGCTACTGTTTCCCGTAAATGGTTGGCGCGGCTCGCTTCGCGCTATGGAAAAGCACGTACAATACCTAACTTTCAAGTAAGTTCTCCATTTTGCACGGCCACCTCTGCTTTGCGCTACTGTTTCCACTAAACAGTTCGGTTCGCGCTGCCAGCTCTGCTTTGGGCTACTGTTTCCCGTAAATGGTTGGCGCGGCTCGCTTCGCGCTATGGAAAATCACGTATAATACCTAACTTTCAAGTAAGTTCTGCATTTCGCGCGGCCAGCTCCGCTTTGCGCTACTGTTTCCACTAAACAGTTCGGTTCGCGCTGCCAGCTCTGCTTTGGGCTACTGTTTCCCGTAAATGGTTGGCACGGCTCCCTTCGCGCTATGGAAAATCACGCATAATACCTAACTTTCAAGTAGTCTCTGCATTTCGCTCTGCCAGCTCCGCTTTGCGCTACTGTTTCGCGTAAATGGTTGGCACGGCTCCCTTCGCGCTATGGAAAATCACGCATAATAGCTAACTTTCAAGTAAGTTCTCCATTTTGCACGGCCACCTCTGCTTTGCGCTACTGTTTCCACTAAACAGTTCGGTTCGCGCGGGCAGCTCTGCTTTGGGCTACTGTTTCCCGTAAATGGTTGGCGCGGCTCGCATCGCGCTCTGGAAAATCACGTATAATACCTAACTTTCAAGTAAGTTCTGCATTTCGCGTGGCCAGCTCCGCTTTGGGCTACTGTTTCCCGTAAATGGTTGGCACGGCTCCCTTCGCGCTATGGAAAATCACGCATAATAGCTAACTTTCAAGTAGTCTCTGCATTTCGCTCTGCCAGCTCTGCTTTGCGCTACTGTTTCCACTAAACAGTTCGGTTCGCGCGGCCAGCTCTGGTTTGACCTACTGTTTCCCGTAAATGGTTGGCGCGGCTCGCATCGCGCTCTGGAAAATCACGTATAATACCTAACTTTCAAGTAAGTTCTGCATTTCGCGTGGCCAGCTCCGCTTTGGGCTACTGTTTCCCGTAAATGGTTGGCACGGCTCCCTTCGCGCTATGGAAAATCACGCATAATAGCTAACTTTCAAGTAAGTTCTGCATTTCGCTCTGCCAGCTCTGCTTTGCGCTACTGTTTCCACTAAACAGTTCAGTTCGCGCGGCCAGCTCTGCTTTGGGCTACTGTTTCCCGTAAATGGTTGGCGCGGCTCGCTTCGCGCTATGGAAAATCACGTATAATACCTAACTTTCAAGTAAGTTCTGCATTTCCCGCGGCCAGCTCCGCTTTGCGCTACGGTTTCCACTAAACAGTTCGGTTCGCGCTCCCAGCTCTGCTTTGGGCTACTGTTTCCCGTAAATGGTTGGCGCGGCTCACTTCGCGCTATGGAAAATCACGTATAATACCTAACTTTCAAGTAGTCTCTGCATTTCGCTCTGCCAGCTCCGCTTTGCGCTACTGTTTCCCGTAAATGGTTGGCACGGCTCCCTTCGCGCTATGGAAAATCACGCATAATAGCTAACTTTCAAGTAAGTTCTCCATTTTGCACGGCCACCTCTGCTTTGCGCTACTGTTTCCCGTAAATGGTTGGCACGGCTCCCTTCGCGCTATGGAAAATCACGCATAATAGCTAACTTTCAAGTAGTCTCTGCATTTCGCTCTGCCAGCTCTGCTTTGCGCTACTGTTTCCACTAAACAGTTCGGTTCGCGCGGCCAGCTCTGGTTTGACCTACTGTTTCCCGTAAATGGTTGGCGCGGCTCGCATCGCGCTCTGGAAAATCACGTATAATACCTAACTTTCAAGTAAGTTCTGCATTTCGCGTGGCCAGCTCCGCTTTGGGCTACTGTTTCCCGTAAATGGTTGGCACGGCTCCCTTCGCGCTATGGAAAATCACGCATAATAGCTAACTTTCAAGTAAGCTCTGCATTTCGCGCGGCCAGCTCTGATTTGCGCTACTGTTTCCACTAAACAGTTCGGTTCGCGCTTCCAGCTCTCCTTTGGGCTTCTGTTTCCCGTAAATGGTTGGTGCGGCTCGCTTCGCGCTATGGAAAATCACGTATAATACCTAACTTTCAAGTAAGTTCTGCATTTCGCGCGGCCAGCTCTACCTTGCGCTACTGTTTCCACTAAACAGTTCGGATCGCGCTGCCAGCTCTGCTTTGGGCAACTGCTTCCCGTAAATGGTTGGCGCGGCTCGCTTCGCGCTATGGAAAATCACGTATAATAGCTAAATTTCAAGTAAGTTCAGCATTTCGCGCGGACAGCTCTACTTTGCGCTAATGTTTCCACTACAGTTCGGTTCGCGCTGCCAGCTCTGCTTTGGGCAACTGTTTCCCGTAAATGGTTGGCACGGCTCGCTTCGCGCTATGGAAAATCACGTATAATACCTAACTTTCAAGTAGTCTCTGCATTTCGCGCGGCCAGCTCTGCTTTGCGCTACTGTTTCCACTAAACAGTTCGGTTCGCGCGGCCAGCTCTGCTTTGGGCTACTGTTTCCCGTAAATGGTTGGCGCGGCTCGCTTCGCGCCATGGAAAATCACGTATAATACCTAACTTACAAGTAAGCTCTCCATTTCGCTCTGCCAGCTCTGCTTTGCGCTACTGTTTCCACTAAACAGTTCGGTTCGCGCGGCAAGCTCTGCTTTGGGCTACTGTTTCCCGTAAATGGTTGGCGCGGCTCGCTTCGCGCTATGGAAAATCATGTATAATACCTAACTTTCAAGTAAGTTCTGCATTTCGCGCTGCCAGCTCTGCTTTGCGCTACTGTTTCCACTAAACAGTTCGGTTTGCGCTGCCAGCTCTGCTTTGGGTTACTATTTCCCGTAAATGGTTGGCGCGGCTCGCTTCGCGCTATGGAAAATCACGTATAATACCTAACTTTCAAGTAAGTTCTGCATTTCGCGCTGCCAGCTCTGTTTGCGCTACTGTTTCCGCTAAACAGTTCGGTTTGCGCTGCCAGCTCTCCTTTGGGCTTCTGTTTCCCGTAAATGTTGGTGCGGCTCGCTTCACGCTAGGGAAAATCATGTATAATACCTAACTTTCAAATAAGTTCTGCATTTCGCGCTGCCAGCTCTGATTTGCGCTACTGTTTCCACTAAACAGTTCGGTTTGCGCTGCCAGCTCTGCTTTGGGCTACTATTTCCCGTAAATGGTTGGCGCGGCTCGCATCGCGCTCTGGAAAATCACGTATAATACTTAACTTTCAAGTAGCCTCTGCATTTCAGGCGGCCAGCTCTGCTTTGCGCTAGTGTTTCCACAAAACAGTTCGGTTTGCGCTGCCAGCTCTGCTTTGGGCTACTATTTCCAGTAAATGGTTGGCGCGGCTCGCTTCGCGCTATGGAAAATCATGTATAATACCTAACTTTCAAGTAAGTTCTGCATTTCGCGCTGCCAGCTCTGCTTTGGGCTACTGTTTCCCGTAAATGGTTGGCGCGGCTCGCTTCGCGCTATGGAAAATCACGTATAATACCTAACTTTCCAGTAAGTTCTCCATTTTGCACGGCCACCTCTGCTTTGCGCTACTGTTTCCACTAAACAGTTCGCTTCGCGCTGCCAGCTCTGCTTTGGGCTAGTGTTTCCCGTAAATGGTGGGCGCTGCTCGCTTCGCGCTATAGGAAATCACGTATAATACCTAACTTTGAAGTAAGCTCTCCATTTCGCGCGGCCAGCTCTGATTTGCGCTACTGTTTCCACTAAACAGTTCGGTTCGCGCTGCCAGCTCTCCTTTGGGCTTCTGTTTCCCGTAAATGGCTTGTGCGGCTCGCTTCGCGCTATGGAAAATCACGTATAATACCTAACTTTCAAGTAAGTTCTCCATTTTGCACGGCCACCTCTGCTTTGCGCTACTGTTTCCACTAAACAGTTCGGTTCGCGCTGCCAGCTCTGCTTTGGGCTACTGTTTCCCGTAAATGGTTGGCGCGGCTCGCTTCGCGCTATGGAAAATCACGTATAATACCTAACTTTCAAGTAAGTTCTGCATTTCGCGCGGCCAGCTCCGCTTTGCGCTACTGTTTCCACTAAACAGTTCGGTTCGCGGTGCCAGCTCTGCTTTGGGCTACTGTTTCCCGTAAATGGTTGGCACGGCTCCCTTCGCGCTCTGGAAAATCACGTATAATACCTAACTTTCAAGTAGTCTCTGCATTTCGCTCTGCCAGCTCTGCTTTGCGCTACTGTTTCCACTAAACAGTTCGGTTCGCGCTTCCAGCTCTCCTTTGGGCTTCTGTTTCCCGTAAATGGTTGGTGCGGCTCGCTTCGCTCTATGGAAAATCACGTATAATACCTAACTTTCAAGTAAGTTCTGCATTTCGCGCGGCCAGCTCTACCTTGCGCTACTGTTTCCACTAAACAGTTCGGTTCGCGCTGCCAGCTCTGCTTTGGGCAACTCCTTCCCGTAAATGGTTGGCGCGGCTCGCTTCGCGCTATGGAAAATCACGTATAATACCTAACTTTCAAGTAGTCTCTGCATTTCGCGCGGCCAGCTCTGCTTTGCGCTACTGTTTCCACTAAACAGTTCGGTTCGCGCGGCCAGCTCTGCTTTGGGCTACTGTTTCCCGTAAATGGTTGGCGCGGCTCGCTTCGCGCTATGGAAAATCACGTATAATACCTAACTTTCAAGTAAGTTCTGCATTTCGCGCGGCCAGCTCAATTTTGGGCTAGTGTTTCCCGTAAATGGTTGGCACGGCTCCCTTCGCGCTATGGAAAATCACGCATAATAGCTAACTTTCAAGTAGTCTCTGCATTTCGCTCTGCCAGCTCTGCTTTGCGCTACTGTTTCCACTAAACAGTTCGGTTCGCGCTTCCAGCTCTCCTTTGGGCTTCTGTTTCCCGTAAATGGTTGGTGCGGCTCGCTTCGCTCTATGGAAAATCACGTATAATACCTAACTTTCAAGTAAGTTCTGCATTTCGCGCGGCCAGCTCTACCTTGCGCTACTGTTTCCACTAAACAGTTCGGTTCGCGCTGCCAGCTCTGCTTTGGGCAACTCCTTCCCGTAAATGGTTGGCGCGGCTCGCTTCGCGCTATGGAAAATCACGTATAATAGCTAAATTTCAAGTAAGTTCTGCATTTCGCGCGGACAGCTCTACTTTGCGCTAATGTTTCCACTACAGTTCGGTTCGCGCTGCCAGCTCTGCTTTGGGCAACTGTTTCCCGTAAATGGTTGGCACGGCTCGCTTCGCGCTATGGAAAATCACGTATAATACCTAACTTTCAAGTAGTCTCTGCATTTCGCGCGGCCAGCTCTGCTTTGCGCTACTGTTTCCACTAAACAGTTCGGTTCGCGCGGCCAGCTCTGCTTTGGGCTACTGTTTCCCGTAAATGGTTGGCGCGGCTCGCTTCGCGCTATGGAAAATCACGTATAATACCTAACTTTCAAGTAAGTTCTGCATTTCGCGCGGCCAGCTCAATTTTGGGCTAGTGTTTCCCGTAAATGGTTGGCACGGCTCCCTTCGCGCTATCGAAAATCACGTATAATACCTAACTTTCAAGTAGTCTCTGCATTTCGCTCTGCCAGCTCTGCTTTGCGCTACTGTTTCCACTAAACAGTTCGGTTCGCGCGGCCAGCTCTGCTTTGGGCTACTGTTTCCCGTAAATGGTTGGCGCGGCTCGCTTCGCGCTATGGAAAATCATGTATAATACCTAACTTTCAAGTAAGTTCTGCATTTCGCGCTGCCAGCTCTGCTTTGCGCTACTGTTTCCACTAAACAGTTCGGTTTGCGCTGCCAGCTCTGCTTTGGGTTACTATTTCCCGTAATTTGTTTGCGCGGCTCGCTTCGCGCTATGGAAAATCACGTATAATACCTAACTTTCAAGTAAGTTCTGCATTTCGCGCTGCCAGCTCTGTTTGCGCTACTGTTTCCGCTAAACAGTTCGGTTTGCGCTGCCAGCTCTCCTTTGGGCTTCTGTTTCCCGTAAATGTTGGTGCGGCTCGCTTCGCGCTAGGGAAAATCATGTATAATACCTAACTTTCAAGTAAGTTCTGCATTTCGCGCTGCCAGCTCTGATTTGCGCTACTGTTTCCACTAAACAGTTCGGTTTGCGCTGCCAGCTCTGCTTTGGGCTACTATTTCCCGTAAATGGTTGGCGCGGCTCGCATCGCGCTCTGGAAAATCACGTATAATACTTAACTTTCAAGTAGCCTCTGCATTTCAGGCGGCCAGCTCTGCTTTGCGCTACTGTTTCCACAAAACAGTTCGGTTTGCGCTGCCAGCTCTGCTTTGGGCTACTATTTCCCGTAAATGGTTGGCGCGGCTCGCTTCGCGCTATGGAAAATCATGTATAATACCTAACTTTCAAGTAAGTTCTGCATTTCGCGCTGCCAGCTCTGCTTTGGGCTACTGTTTCCCGTAAATGGTTGGCGCGGCTCGCTTCGCGCTATGGAAAATCACGTATAATACCTAACTTTCCAGTAAGTTCTGTATTTTGCACGGCCACCTCTGCATTGCGCTACTGTTTCCACTAAACAGTTCGGTTCGCGCGGCCAGCTCTGCTTTGGGCTACTGTTTCCCGTAAATCGTTGGCACGGCTCGCTTCGCGCTATGGAAAATCACGTATAATACCTAACTTTCAAGTAAGTTCTGCATTTCGCGCGGCCAGCTCTGATTTGCGCTACTGTTTCCACTAAACAGTTCTGTTCGCGCTTCCAGCTCTCCTTTGGGCTTCTGTTTCCCGTAAATGGTTGGTGCGGCTCGCTTCGCGCTATGGAAAATCACGTATAATACCTAACTTTCAAGTAAGTTCTGCATTTCCCGCTGCCAGCTCTGCTTTGCGCTACTGTTTCCACTAAACAGTTCGGTTTGCGCTGCCAGCTCTGCTTTGGGTTACTATTTCCCGTAAATGGTTGGCGCGGCTCGCTTCGCGCTATGGAAAATCACGTATAATACCTAACTTTCAAGTAAGTTCTGCATTTCGCGCTGCCAGCTCTGCTTTGCGCTACTGTTTCCACTAAACAGTTCGGTTTGCGCTGCCAGCTCTGCTTTGGGTTACTATTTCCCGTAAATGTTGGTGCGGCTCGCTTCGCGCTAGGGAAAATCATGTATAATACCTAACTTTCAAGTAAGTTCTGCATTTCCCGCTGCCAGCTCTGCTTTGCGCTACTGTTTCCACTAAACAGTTCGGTTTGCGCTGCCAGCTCTGCTTTGGGTTACTATTTCCCGTAAATGGTTGGCGCGGCTCGCTTCGCGCTATGGAAAATCACGTATAATACCTAACTTTCAAGTAAGTTCTGCATTTCGCGCTGCCAGCTCTGCTTTGCGCTACTGTTTCCACTAAACAGTTCGGTTTGCGCTGCCAGCTCTGCTTTGGGTTACTATTTCCCGTAAATGTTGGTGCGGCTCGCTTCGCGCTAGGGAAAATCATGTATAATACCTAACTTTCAAGTAAGTTCTGCATTTCGCGCTGCCAGTTCTGATTTGCGCTACAGTTTCCACTAAACAGTTCGGTTTGCGCTGCCAGCTCTGCTTTGGGTTACTATTTCCAGTAAATGGTTGGCGCGGCTCGCATCGCGCTCTGGAAAATTACGTATAATACCTAACTTTCAAGTAAGTTCTGCATTTCGCGCTGGCAGCTCTGCTTTGCGCTACTGTTTCCACTAAACAGTACGGTTTGCGCTGCCAGCTCTGCTTTGGTTTACTATTTCCCGTAAATGGTTGGCGCGGCTCGCTTCGCGCTATGGAAAATCACGTATAATACCTAACTTTCAAGTAAGTTCTGCATTTCGCGCTGCCAGCTCTGTTTGCGCTACTGTTTCCACTAAACAGTTCGGTTTGCGCTGCCAGCTCTGCTTTGGGCTTCTGTTTCCCGTAAATGTTGGTGCGGCTCGCTTCGCGCTATGGAAAATCACGTATAATACCTAACTTTCAAGTAAGTTCTGCATTTCGCGCGGCCAGCTCTACTTTGTGCTACTGTTTCCACTAAACAGTTCGGTTCGCGCTGCCAGCTCTGCTTTGGGCTACTGTTTCCCGTAAATGGTTGGCGCGGCTCGCTTCGCGCTATGGAAAATCATGTATAATACCTTACTTTCAATTAAGCTTTTCAGTTCGCGCTGCCAGCTCTGCTTTGGGCTACTGTTTCCCGTAAATGGTTGGCGCGGCTCGCTTCGCGCTATGGAAAATCATATATAATACCTTACTTTCAATTAAGCTCTTCAGTTCGCGCGGCCAGCTCTGCTTTGGGCTACTGTTTCCCGTAAATGGTTAGCACGGCTCGTTTCGCGGTGCGGAAAATCATGTATAATACTTTACTTTCAATTAAGCTGTTCAGTTCGCGCGGCCAGCTCTGCTTTGGGCTACTGTTTCCCGTAAATGGTTGGCGCGGCTCGCTTCGCGCTATGGAAAATCATGTATAATACCTTACTTTCAATTAAGCTCTTCAGTTCGCGCGGCCAGCTCTGCTTTGGGCTACTGTTTCCCGTAAATGGTTGGCACGGCTCGCTTCGCGCTATGGAAAATCATGTATAATACTTTACTTTCAATTAAGCTCTTCAGTTCGCGCGGCCAGCTCTGCTTTGGGCTACTGTTTCCCGTAAATGGTTGGCGCGGCTCGCTTCGCGCTATGGAAAATCATGTATAATGCCTTACTTTCAATTAAGCTCTTCAGTTCGCGCGGCCAGCTCTGCTTTGGGCTTCTGTTTCCCGTAAATGGTTGGCGCGGCTCGCTTCGCGCTATGGAAAATCATGTATAATACCTTACTTTCAATTAAGCTCTTCAGTTCGCGCGGCCAGCTCTGCTTTGGGCTACTGTTTCCCGTAAATGGTTGGCGCGGCTCGCTTCGCGCTATGGAAAATCATGTATAATACCTTACTTTCAATTAAGCTCTTCAGTTCGCGCGGCCAGCTCTGCTTTGGGCTACTGTTTCCCGTAAATGGTTGGCGCGGCTCGCTTCGCGCTATGGAAAATCATGTATAATACCTTACTTTCAATTAAGCTCTTCAGTTCGCGCGGCCAGCTCTGCTTTGGGCTACTGTTTCCCGTAAATGTTTGGCACGGCTCGTTTCGCGGTGCGGAAAATCATGTATAATACTTTACTTTCAATTAAGCTGTTCAGTTCGCTCGGCCAGCTCTGCTTTGGGCTACTGTTTCCCGTAAATGGTTGGCGCGGCTCGCTTCGCGCTCTGGAAAATCATGTATAATACCTTACTTTCAATTAAGCTCTTCAGTTCGCGCGGCCAGCTCTGCTTTGGGCTACTGTTTCCCGTAAATGGTTGGCCCGGCTCGCTTCGCGCTATGGAAAATCATGTATAATACCTTACTTTCAATTAAGCTCTTCAGTTCGCGCGGCCAGCTCTGCTTTGGGCTACTGTTTCCCGTAAATGGTTGGCACGGCTCGCTTCGCGCTATGGAAAATCATGTATAATACTTTACTTTCAATTAAGCTCTTCAGTTCGCGCGGCCAGCTCTGCTTTGGGCTACTGTTTCCCGTAAATGGTTGGCGCGGCTCGCTTCGCGCTATGGAAAATCATGTATAATGCCTTACTTTCAATTAAGCTCTTCAGTTCGCGCGGCCAGCTCTGCTTTGGGCTACTGTTTCCCGTAAATGGTTGGCACGGCTCGCTTCGCGCTATGGAAAATCATGTATAATACCTTACTTTCAATTAAGCTCTTCAGTTCGCGCGGCCAGCTCTGCTTTGGGCTACTGTTTCCCGTAAATGGTTGGCGCGGCTCGCTTCGCGCTATGGAAAATCATGTATAATACCTTACTTTCAATTAAGCTCTTCAGTTCGCGCGGCCAGCTCTGCTTTGGGCTACTGTTTCCCGTAAATGGTTGGCACGGCTCGCTTCGCGCTATGGAAAATCATGTATAATACCTTACTTTCAATTAAGCTCTTCAGTTCGCGCGGCCAGCTCTGCTTTGGGCTACTGTTTCCCGTAAATGTTTGGCACGGCTCGCTTCGCGCTATGGAAAATCATGTATAATACCTTACTTTCAATTAAGCTCTTCAGTTCGCGCGGCCAGCTCTGCTTTGGGCTACTGTTTCCCGTAAATGGTTGGCACGGCTCGCTTCGCGCTATGGAAAATCATGTATAATACCTTACTTTCAATTAAGCTCTTCAGTTCGCGCGGCCAGCTCTGCTTTGGGCTACTGTTTCCCGTAAATGGTTGGCACGGCTCGCTTCGCGCTATGGAAAATCATGTATAATACCTTACTTTCAATTAAGCTCTTCAGTTCGCGCGGCCAGCTCTGCTTTGGGCTACTGTTTCCCGTAAATGGTTGGCACGGCTCGCTTCGCGCTATGGAAAATCATGTATAATACCTTACTTTCAATTAAGCTCTTCAGTTCGCGCGGCCAGCTCTGCTTTGGGCTACTGTTTCCCGTAAATGGTTGGCACGGCTCGCTTCGCGGTGTGGAAAATCATGTATAATACCTTACTTTCAATTAAGCTCTTCAGTTCGCGCGGCCAGCTCTGCTTTGTTCTACTGTTTTCCGTAAATGGTTGGCACGGCTCGCTTCGCGCTATGGAAAATCATGTATAATACTTTACTTTCAATTAAGCTGTTCAGTTCGCGCGGCCAGCTCTGCTTTGGGCTACTGTTTCCCGTAAATGGTTGGCACGGCTCGCTTCGCGCTATGGAAAATCATGTATAATACCTTACTTTCAATTAAGCTCTTCAGTTCGCGCGGCCAGCTCTGCTTTGGGCTACTGTTTCCCGTAAATGGTTAGCTAGGCTCGTTTCGCGGTGCGGAAAATCATGTATAATACTTTACTTTCAATTAAGCTGTTCAGTTCGCGCGGCCAGCTCTGCTTTGGGCTACTGTTTCCCGTAAATGGTTGGCACGGCTCGCTTCGCGCTATGGAAAATCATGTATAATACCTTACTTTCAATTAAGCTCTTCAGTTCGCGCGGCCAGCTCTGGTTTGGGCTACTGTTTCCCGTAAATGGTTGGCACGGCTCGCTTCGCGCTATGGAAAATGATGTATAATACTTTACTTTCAATTAAGCTGTTCAGTTCGCGCGGCCAGCTCTGCTTTGGGCTACTGTTTCCCGTAAATGGTTGGCACGGCTCGCTTCGCGCTATGGAAAATCATGTATAATACCTTACTTTCAATTAAGCTCTTCAGTTCGCGCGGCCAGCTCTGCTTTGGGCTACTGTTTCCCGTAAATGGTTGGCACGGCTCGCTTCGCGCTATGGAAAATCATGTATAATACCTAACTTTCAATTAAGCTCTTCAGTTCGCGCGGCCAGCTCTGCTTTGGGCTACTGTTTCCCGTAAATGGTTGGCACGGCTCGCTTCGCGCTATGGAAAATCATGTATAATACCTTACTTTCAATTAAGCTCTTCAGTTCGCGCGGCCAGCTCTGCTTTGGGCTACTGTTTCCCGTAAATGGTTAGCACGGCTCGTTTCGCGGTGCCGAAAATCATGTATAATACCTTACTTTCAATTAAGCTCTTCTGTTCGCGCGGCCAGCTCTGCTTTGGGCTACTGTTTCCCGTAAATGGTTGGCACGGCTCGCTTCGCGCTATGGAAAATGATGTATAATACTTTACTTTCAATTAAGCTGTTCAGTTCGCGCGGCCAGCTCTGCTTTGGGCTACTGTTTCCCGTAAATGGTTGGCACGGCTCGCTTCGCGCTATGGAAAATGATGTATAATACTTTACTTTCAATTAAGCTCTTCTGTTCGCGCGGCCAGCTCTGCTTTGGGCTACTGTTTCCCGTAAATGGTTGGCACGGCTCGCTTCGCGCTATGGAAAATCATGTATAATACTTTACTTTCAATTAAGCTCTTCAGTTCGCGCGGCCAGCTCTGCTTTGGGCTACTGTTTCCCGTAAATGGTTGGCACGGCTCGCTTCGCGCTATGGAAAATCATGTATAATACCTTACTTTCAATTAAGCTCTTCAGTTCGCGCGGCCAGCTCTGCTTTGGGCTACTGTTTCCCGTAAATGGTTGGCACGGCTCGCTTCGCGCTATGGAAAATCATGTATAATACCTTACTTTCAATTAAGCTCTTCAGTTCGCGCGGCCAGCTCTGCTTTGGGCTACTGTTTCCCGTAAATGGTTGGCACGGCTCGCTTCGCGCTATGGAAAATCATGTATAATACCTTACTTTCAATTAAGCTCTTCAGTTCGCGCGGCCAGCTCTGCTTTGGGCTACTGTTTCCCGTAAATGGTTGGCACGGCTCGCTTCGCGCTATGGAAAATCATGTATAATACCTAACTTTCAATTAAGCTCTTCAGTTCGCGCGGCCAGCTCTGCTTTGGGCTACTGTTTCCCGTAAATGGTTGGCACGGCTCGCTTCGCGCTATGGAAAATCATGTATAATACTTTACTTTCAATTAAGCTGTTCAGTTCGCGCGGCCAGCTCTGCTTTGGGCTACTGTTTCCCGTAAATGGTTGGCACGGCTCGCTTCGCGCTATGGAAAATCATGTATAATACCTTACTTTCAATTAAGCTCTTCTGTTCGCGCGGCCAGCTCTGCTTTGGGCTACTGTTTCCCGTAAATGGTTGGCACGGCTCGTTTCGCGGTGCCGAAAATCATGTATAATACCTTACTTTCAATAAAGCTCTTCCGTTCGCGCGGCCAGCTCTGCTTTGGGCTACTGTTTCCCGTAAATGGTTGGCACGGCTCGCTTCGCGCTATGGAAAATCATGTATAATACCTTACTTTCAATTAAGCTCTTCAGTTCGCGCGGCCAGCTCTGCTTTGGGCTACTGTTTCCCGCAAATGGTTGGCACGGCTCGCTTCGCGCTATGGAAAATCATGTATAATACCTAACTTTCAATTAAGCTCTTCAGTTCGCGCGGCCAGCTCTGCTTTGGGCTACTGTTTCCCGTAAATGGTTGGCACGGCTCGCTTCGCGCTATGGAAAATCATGTATAATACTTTACTTTCAATTAAGCTGTTCAGTTCGCGCGGCCAGCTCTGCTTTGGGCTACTGTTTCCCGTAAATGGTTGGCACGGCTCGCTTCGCGCTATGGAAAATCATGTATAATACCTTACTTTCAATTAAGCTCTTCAGTTCGCGCGGCCAGCTCTGCTTTGGGCTACTGTTTCCCGCAAATGGTTAGCACGGCTCGTTTCGCGGTGCCGAAAATCATGTATAATACCTTACTTTCAATAAAGCTCTTCCGTTCGCGCGGCCAGCTCTGCTTTGGGCTACTGTTTCCCGTAAATGGTTGGCACGGCTCGCTTCGCGCTATGGAAAATCATGTATAATTCCTTACTTTCAATTAAGCTCTTCAGTTCGCGCGGCCAGCTCTGCTTTGGGCTACTGTTTCCCGCAAATGGTTAGCACGGCTCGTTTCGCGGTGCCGAAAATCATGTATAATACCTTACTTTCAATAAAGCTCTTCAGTTCGCGCGGCCAGCTCTGCTTTGGGCTACTGTTTCCCGTAAATGGTTGGCACGGCTCGCTTCGCGCTATGGAAAATCATGTATAATACCTTACTTTCAATTAAGCTCTTCAGTTCGCGCGGCCAGCTCTGCTTTGGGCTACTGTTTCCCGTAAATGGTTGGCACGGCTCGCTTCGCGCTATGGAAAATCATGTATAATACCTAACTTTCAATTAAGCTCTTCAGTTCGCGCGGCCAGCTCTGCTTTGGGCTACTGTTTCCCGTAAATCGTTGGCACGGCTCGCTTCGCGCTATGGAAAATCATGTATAATACCTTAGTTTCAATTAAGCTCCTCAGTTCGCGCGGCCAGCTCTGCTTTGGGCTACTGTTTCCCGTAAATGGTTGGCACGGCTCGCTTCGCGCTATGGAAAATCATGTATAATACCTTACTTTCAATTAAGCTCTTCAGTTCGCGCGGCCAGCTCTGCTTTGGGCTACTGTTTCCCGTAAATGGTTGGCACGGCTCGCATCGCGCTATGGAAAATCATGTATAAT
Source organism: Dermacentor variabilis (assembly GCF_050947875.1). Classification (NCBI taxonomy): domain Eukaryota; kingdom Metazoa; phylum Arthropoda; class Arachnida; order Ixodida; family Ixodidae; genus Dermacentor; species Dermacentor variabilis. The sequence continues at coordinate 54,504 of NW_027460420.1, read as the reverse complement.
ACCTTACTTTCAAATAAGCTCTTCAGTTCGCGCGGCCAGCTCTGCTTTGGGCTACTGTTTCCCGTAAATGGTTGGCACGGCTCGCTTCGCGCTATGGAAAATCATGTATAATAACTTACTTTCAATTAAGCTCTTCAGTTCGCGCGGCCAGCTCTGCTTTGGGCTACTGTTTCCCGTAAATGGTTGGCACGGCTCGCTTCGCGCTATGGAAAATCATGTATAATACCTAACTTTCAATTAAGCTCTTCAGTTCGCGCGGCCAGCTCTGCTTTGGGCTACTGTTTCCCGTAAATGGTTGGCACGGCTCGCTTCGCGGTGCGGAAAATCATGCATAATACTTTACTTTCAATTAAGCTCTTCAGTTCGCGCGGCCAGCTCTGCTTTGGGCTACTGTTTCCCGTAAATGGTTGGCACGGCTCGCTTCGCGGTGTGGAAAATCATGTATAATACCTTACTTTCAATTAAGCTCTTCAGTTCGCGCGGCCAGCTCTGCTTTGGGCTACTGTTCCCCGTAAATGGTTGGCACGGTTCGCTTCGCGCTATGGAAAATCATGTATAATACCTTACTTTCAATTAAGCTCTTCAGTTCGCGCGGCCAGCTCTGCTTTGGGCTACTGTTTCCCGTAAATGGTTGGCACGGCTCGTTTCGCGGTGCCGGAAATCATGTATAATACCTTACTTTCAATTAAGCTCTTCAGTTCGCGCGGCCAGCTCTGCTTTGGGCTACTGTTTCCCGTAAATGGTTGGCACGGCTCGCTTCGCGGTGCCGAAAATCATGTATAATACCTTACTTTCAATTAAGCTCTTCAGTTCGCGCGGCCAGCTCTGCTTTGGGCTACTGTTCCCCGTAAATGGTTGGCACGGCTCGCTTCGCGCTATGGAAAATCATGTATAATACCTTACTTTCAATTAAGCTCTTCAGTTCGCGCGGCCAGCTCTGCTTTGGGCTACTGTTTCCCGTAAATGGTTAGCACGGCTCGTTTCGCGGTGCCGAAAATCATGTATAATACCTTACTTTCAATTAAGCTCTTCAGTTCGCGCGGCCAGCTCTGCTTTGGGCTACTGTTTCCCGTAAATGGTTGGCACGGCTCGCTTCGCGCTATGGAAAATCATGCATAATACTTTACTTTCAATTAAGCTCTTCAGTTCGCGCGGCCAGCTCTGCTTTGGGCTACTGTTTCCCGTAAAGGGTTGGCACGGCTCGTTCCGCGGTGCCGAAAATCATGTATAATACCTTACTTTCAATTAAGCTCTTCAGTTCGCGCGGCCAGCTCTGCTTTGGGCTACTGTTCCCCGTAAATGGTTGGCACGGCTCGCTTCGCGCTATGGAAAATCATGTATAATACCTTACTTTCAATTAAGCTCTTCAGTTCGCGCGGCCAGCTCTGCTTTGGGCTACTGTTTCCCGTAAATGGTTGGCACGGCTCGTTTCGCGGTGCCGGAAATCATGTATAATACCTTACTTTCAATTAAGCTCTTCAGTTCGCGCGGCCAGCTCTGCTTTGGGCTACTGTTTCCCGTAAATGGTTGGCACGGCTCGCTTCGCGGTGTGGAAAATCATGTATAATACCTTACTTTCAATTAAGCTCTTCAGTTCGCGCGGCCAGCTCTGCTTTGGGCTACTGTTTCCCGTAAAGGGTTGGCACGGCTCGTTCCGCGGTGCCGAAAATCATGTATAATACCTTACTTTCAATTAAGCTCTTCAGTTCGCGCGGCCAGCTCTGCTTTGGGCTACTGTTCCCCGTAAATGGTTGGCACGGCTCGCTTCGCGCTATGGAAAATCATGTATAATACTTTACTTTCAATTAAGCTCTTCAGTTCGCGCGGCCAGCTCTGCTTTGGGCTACTGTTTCCCGTAAATGGTTAGCACGGCTCGTTTCTCGGTGCCGAAAATCATGTATAATACCTTACTTTCAATTAAGCTCTTCAGTTCGCGCGGCCAGCTCTGCTTTGGGCTACTGTTTCCCGTAAATGGTTGGCACGGCTCGCTTCGCGCTATGGAAAATCATGTATAATACCTAACTTTCAAGTAAGCTCTTCAGTTCGCGCGGCCAGCTCTGCTTTGGGCTACTGTTTCCCGTAAATCGTTGGCACGGCTCGCTTCGCGGTGTGGAAAATCATGTATAATACCTTACTTTCAATTAAGCTCTTCAGTTCGCGCGGCCAGCTCTGCTTTGGGCTACTGTTTCCCGTAAAGGGTTGGCACGGCTCGTTTCGCGGTGCCGAAAATCATGTATAATACCTTACTTTCAATTAAGCTCTTCAGTTCGCGCGGCCAGCTCTGCTTTGGGCTACTGTTCCCCGTAAATGGTTGGCACGGCTCGCTTCGCACTATGGAAAATCATGTATAATACCTTACTTTCAATTAAGCTCTTCAGTTCGCGCGGCCAGCTCTGCTTTGGGCTACTGTTTCCCGTAAATCGTTGGCACGGCTCGTTTCGCGGTGCGGAAAATCATGTATAATACCTTACTTTCAATTAAGCTCTTCAGTTCGCGCGGCCAGCTCTGCTTTGGGCTACTGTTTCCCGTAAATGGTTGGCACGGCTCGCTTCGCGCTATGGAAAATCATGTATAATACCTTACTTTCAATTAAGCTCTTCAGTTCGCGCGGCCAGCTCTGCTTTGGGCTACTGTTTCCCGTAAATCGTTGGCACGGCTCGCTTCGCGCTATGGAAAATCATGTATAATACCTTACTTTCAATTAAGCTCTTCAGTTCGCGCGGCCAGCTCTGCTTTGGGCTACTGTTTCCCGTAAATCGTTGGCACGGCTCGCTTCGCGGAGCGGAAAATCATGTATAATACCTTACTTTCAATTAAGCTCTTCAGTTCGCGCGGCCAGCTCTGCTTTGGGCTACTGTTTCCCGTAACGGGTTGGCACGGCTCGTTTCGCGGTGCCGAAAATCATGTATAATACCTTACTTTCAATTAAGCTCTTCAGTTCGCGCGGCCAGCTCTGCTTTGGGCTACTGTTCCCCGTAAATGGTTGGCACGGCTCGCTTCGCGCTATGGAAAATCATGTATAATACCTTACTTTCAATTAAGCTCTTCAGTTCGCGCGGCCAGCTCTGCTTTGGGCTACTGTTTCCCGTAAATGGTTGGCACGGCTCGCTTCGCGCTATGGAAAATCATGTATAATACCTTACTTTCAATTAAGCTCTTCAGTTCGCGCGGCCAGCTCTGCTTTGGGCTACTGTTTCCCGTAAATCGTTGGCACGGCTCGCTTCGCGCTATGGAAAATCATGTATAATACCTTACTTTCAATTAAGCTCTTCAGTTCGCGCGGCCAGCTCTGCTTTGGGCTACTGTTTCCCGTAAATCGTTGGCGCGGCTCGCTTCGCGGAGCGGAAAATCATGTATAATACCTTACTTTCAATTAAGCTCTTCAGTTCGCGCGGCCAGCTCTGCTTTGGGCTACTGTTTCCCGTAACGGGTTGGCACGGCTCGTTTCGCGGTGCCGAAAATCATGTATAATACCTTACTTTCAATTAAGCTCTTCAGTTCGCGCGGCCAGCTCTGCTTTGGGCTACTGTTCCCCGTAAATGGTTGGCACGGCTCGCTTCGCGCTATGGAAAATCATGTATAATACCTTACTTTCAATTAAGCTCTTCAGTTCGCGCGGCCAGCTCTGCTTTGGGCTACTGTTTCCCGTAAATGGTTGGCACGGCTCGCTTCGCGCTATGGAAAATCATGTATAATACCTTACTTTCAATTAAGCTCTTCAGTTCGCGCGGCCAGCTCTGCTTTGGGCTACTGTTTCCCGTAAATCGTTGGCACGGCTCGTTTCGCGGTGCGGAAAATCATGTATAATACCTTACTTTCAATTAAGCTCTTCAGTTCGCGCGGCCAGCTCTGCTTTGGGCTACTGTTTCCCGTAAATCGTTGGCACGGCTCGCTTCGCGCTATGGAAAATCATGTATAATACCTTACTTTCAATTAAGCTCTTCAGTTCGCGCGGCCAGCTCTGCTTTGGGCTACTGTTTCCCGTAAATGGTTAGCACGGCTCGTTTCGCGGTGCCGAAAATCATGTATAATACCTTACTTTCAATTAAGCTCTTCAGTTCGCGCGGCCAGCTCTGCTTTGGGCTACTGTTTCCCGTAAAGGGTTGGCACGGCTCGTTTCGCGGTGCCGAAAATCATGTATAATACCTTACTTTCAATTAAGCTCTTCAGTTCGCGCGGCCAGCTCTGCTTTGGGCTACTGTTTCCCGTAAATCGTTGGCACGGCTCGCTTCGCGGTGTGGAAAATCATGTATAATACCTTACTTTCAATTAAGCTCTTCAGTTCGCGCGGCCAGCTCTGCTTTGGGCTACTGTTTCCCGTAAAGGGTTGGCACGGCTCGTTTCGCGGTGCCGAAAATCATGTATAATACCTTACTTTCAATTAAGCTCTTCAGTTCGCGCGGCCAGCTCTGCTTTGGGCTACTGTTCCCCGTAAATGGTTGGCACGGCTCGCTTCGCGCTATGGAAAATCATGTATAGTACCTTACTTTCAATTAAGCTCTTCAGTTCGCGCGGCCAGCTCTGCTTTGGGCTACTGTTTCCCGTAAATGGTTAGCACGGCTCGTTTCGCGGTGCCGAAAATCATGTATAATACCTTACTTTCAGTTAAGCTCTTCAGTTCGCGCGGCCAGCTCTGCTTTGGGCTACTGTTTCCCGTAAATCGTTGGCACGGCTCGTTTCGCGGTGCGGAAAATCATGTATAATACCTTACTTTCAATTAAGCTCTTCAGTTCGCGCGGCCAGCTCTGCTTTGGGCTACTGTTTCCCGTAAATGGTTGGCACGGCTCGCTTCGCGCTATGGAAAATCATGTATAATACCTAACTTTCAAGTAAGCTCTTCAGTTCGCGCGGCCAGCTCTGCTTTGGGCTACTGTTTCCCGTAAATCGTTGGCACGGCTCGCTTCGCGCTATGGAAAATCATGTATAATACCTTACTTTCAATTAAGCTCTTCAGTTCGCGCGGCCAGCTCTGCTTTGGGCTACTGTTTCCCGTAAATCGTTGGCACGGCTCGCTTCGCGCTATGGAAAATCATGTATAATACCTTACTTTCAATTAAGCTCTTCAGTTCGCGCGGCCAGCTCTGCTTTGGGCTACTGTTTCCCGTAAATCGTTGGCACGGCTCGCTTCGCGGAGCGGAAAATCATGTATAATACCTTACTTTCAATTAAGCTCTTCAGTTCGCGCGGCCAGCTCTGCTTTGGGCTACTGTTTCCCGTAAATGGTTGGCACGGCTCGCTTCGCGGTGCGGAAAATCATGCATAATACTTTACTTTCAATTAAGCTCTTCAGTTCGCGCGGCCAGCTCTGCTTTGGGCTACTGTTTCCCGTAAATGGTTGGCACGGCTCGCTTCGCGGAGTGGAAAATCATGTATAATATCTTACTTTCAATTAAGCTCTTCAGTTCGCGCGGCCAGCTCTGCTTTGGGCTACTGTTTCCCGTAAATGGCTGGCACGGCTCGCTTCGCGCTATGGAAAATCATGTATAATACCTTACTTTCAATTAAGCTCTTCAGTTCGCGCGGCCAGCTCTGCTTTGGGCTACTGTTTCCCGTAAATCGTTGGCACTGCTCGCTTCGCGCTATGGAAAATCATGTATAATACCTTACTTTCAATTAAGCTCTTCAGTTCGCGCGGCCAGCTCTGCTTTGGGCTACTGTTTACCGCAAATGGTTGGCACGGCTCGCTTCGCGGTGCGGAAAATCATGCATAATACCTTACTTTCAATTAAGCTCTTCAGTTCGCGCGGGCAGCTCTGCTTTGGGCTACTGTTTCCTGTAAATCGTTGGCACGGCTCGCTTCGCGGTGCGGAAAATCATGTATAATACCTTACTTTCAATTAAGTTCTTCAGTTCGCGCGGCCAGCTCTGCTTTGGTCTACTGTTTCCCGTAAATGGTTGGCACGGCTCGCTTCGCGGTGTGGAAAATCATGTATAATACCTTACTTTCAATTAAGCTATTCAGTTCGCGCGGCCAGCTCTGCTTTGGGCTGCTGTTTCCCGTAAATGGTTAGCACGGCTCGTTTCGCGGTGCGGAAAATCATGTATAATACCTTACTTTCAATTAAGCTCTTCAGTTCGCGCGGCCAGCTCTGCTTTGGGCTACTGTTTCCCGTAAATCGTTGGCACGGCTCGCTTCGCGCTATGGAAAATCATGTATAATACCTTACTTTCAATTAAGTTCTTCAGTTCGCGCGGCCAGCTCTGCTTTGGTGGTCTACTGTTTCCCGTAAATGGTTGGCACGGCTCGCTTCGCGGTGTGGAAAATCATGTATAATACCTTACTTTCAATTAAGCTCTTCAGTTCGCGCGGCCAGCTCTGCTTTGGGCTACTGTTTCCCGTAAATCGTTTTCACGGCTCGCTTGGCGCTATGGAAAATCATGTATAATACCTAACTTTTAAGTAAGCTCTTCAGTTCGCGCGGCCAGCTCTGCTTTGAGCTACTGTTTCCCGTAAATGGTTGGCACGGCTCGCTTCGCGCTATGGAAAATCATGTATAATACCTTACTTTCAATTAAGTTCTTCAGTTCGCGCGGCCAGCTCTGCTTTGGTCTACTGTTTCCCGTAAATGGTTGGCACGGCTCGCTTCGCGGTGTGGAAAATCATGTATAATACCTTACTTTCAATTAAGCTATTCAGTTCGCGCGGCCAGCTCTGCTTTGGGCTGCTGTTTCCCGTAAATGGTTAGCACGGCTCGTTTCGCGGTGCGGAAAATCATGTATAATACCTTACTTTCAATTAAGCTCTTCAGTTCGCGCGGCCAGCTCTGCTTTGGGCTACTGTTTCCCGTAAATCGTTGGCACGGCTCGCTTCGCGCTATGGAAAATCATGTATAATACCTTACTTTCAATTAAGTTCTTCAGTTCGCGCGGCCAGCTCTGCTTTGGTCTACTGTTTCCCGTAAATGGTTGGCACGGCTCGCTTCGCGGTGTGGAAAATCATGTATAATACCTTACTTTCAATTAAGCTCTTCAGTTCGCGCGGCCAGCTCTGCTTTGGGCTACTGTTTCCCGTAAATCGTTTTCACGGCTCGCTTCGCGCTATGGAAAATCATGTATAATACCTAACTTTTAAGTAAGCTCTTCAGTTCGCGCGGCCAGCTCTGCTTTGGGCTACTGTTTCCCGTAAATGGTTGGCACGGCTCGCTTCGCGCTATGGAAAATCATGTATAATACCTTACTTTCAATTAAGTTCTTCAGTTCGCGCGGCCAGCTCTGCTTTGGTCTACTGTTTCCCGTAAATCGTTTTCACGGCTCGCTTCGCGCTATGGAAAATCATGTATAATACCTAACTTTTAAGTAAGCTCTTCAGTTCGCGCGGCCAGCTCTGCTTCGGGCTACTGTTTCCCGTAAATCGTTTTCACGGCTCGCTTCGCGCTATGGAAAATCATGTATAATACCTAACTTTTAAGTAAGCTCTTCAGTTCGCGCGGCCAGCTCTGCTTCGGGCTACTGTTTCCCGTAAATGGTTGGCACGGCTCGCTTCGCGCTATGGAAAATCATGTATAATACCTTACTTTCAATTAAGTTCTTCAGTTCGCGCGGCCAGCTCTGCATTGGTCTACTGTTTCCCGTAAATCGTTTTCACGGCTCGCTTCGCGCTATGGAAAATCATGTATAATACCTAACTTTTAAGTAAGCTCTTCAGTTCGCGCGGCCAGCTCTGCTTCGGGCTACTGTTTCCCGTAAATCGTTTTCACGGCTCGCTTCGCGCTATGGAAAATCATGTATAATACCTAACTTTTAAGTAAGCTCTTCAGTTCGCGCGGCCAGCTCTGCTTCGGGCTACTGTTTCCCGTAAATGGTTGGCACGGCTCGCTTCGCGCTATGGAAAATCATGTATAATACCTTACTTTCAATTAAGCTCTTCAGTTCGCGCGGCCAGCTCTGCTTTGGGCTACTGTTTCCCGTAAATGGTTGGCACGGCTCGCTTCGTGGTATGGAAAATCATGTATAATACCTTACTTTCAATTAAGCTCTTCAGATCGCGCGGCCAGCTCTGCTTTGGGCTACTGTTTCCCGTAAATGGTTGGCACGGCTCGCTTCGCGCTATGGAAAATCATGTATAATACCTAACTTTTAAGTAAGCTCTTCAGTTCGCGCGGCCAGCTCTGCTTCGGGCTACTGTTTCCCGTAAATCGTTTTCACGGCTCGCTTCGCGCTATGGAAAATCATGTATAATACCTAACTTTTAAGTAAGCTCTTCAGTTCGCGCGGCCAGCTCTGCTTCGGGCTACTGTTTCCCGTAAATGGTTGGCACGGCTCGCTTCGCGGTGTGGAAAATCATGTATAATACCTTACTTTCAATTAAGCTCTTCAGTTCGCGCGGCCAGCTCTGCTTTGGGCTACTGTTTCCCGTAAATCGTTTTCACGGCTCGCTTCGCGCTATGGAAAATCATGTATAATACCTAACTTTTAAGTAAGTTCTTCAGTTCGCGCGGCCAGCTCTGCTTTGGTCTACTGTTTCCCGTAAATGGTTGGCACGGCTCGCTTCGCGGTGTGGAAAATCATGTATAATACCTTACTTTCAATTAAGCTCTTCAGTTCGCGCGGCCAGCTCTGCTTTGGGCTACTGTTTCCCGTAAATCGTTTTCACGGCTCGCTTCGCGCTATGGAAAATCATGTATAATACCTAACTTTTAAGTAAGCTCTTCAGTTCGCGCGGCCAGCTCTGCTTCGGGCTACTGTTTCCCGTAAATCGTTTTCACGGCTCGCTTCGCGCTATGGAAAATCATGTATAATACCTAACTTTTAAGTAAGCTCTTCAGTTCGCGCGGCCAGCTCTGCTTCGGGCTACTGTTTCCCGTAAATGGTTGGCACGGCTCGCTTCGCGCTATGGAAAATCATGTATAATACCTTACTTTCAATTAAGCTCTTCAGTTCGCGCGGCCAGCTCTGCTTTGGGCTACTGTTTCCCGTAAATGGTTGGCACGGCTCGCTTCGCGCTATGGAAAATCATGTATAATACCTTACTTTCAATTAAGTTCTTCAGTTCGCGCGGCCAGCTCTGCTTTGGTCTACTGTTTCCCGTAAATCGTTTTCACGGCTCGCTTCGCGCTATGGAAAATCATGTATAATACCTAACTTTTAAGTAAGCTCTTCAGTTCGCGCGGCCAGCTCTGCTTCGGGCTACTGTTTCCCGTAAATCGTTTTCACGGCTCGCTTCGCGCTATGGAAAATCATGTATAATACCTAACTTTTAAGTAAGCTCTTCAGTTCGCGCGGCCAGCTCTGCTTCGGGCTACTGTTTCCCGTAAATGGTTGGCACGGCTCGCTTCGCGCTATGGAAAATCATGTATAATACCTTACTTTCAATTAAGTTCTTCAGTTCGCGCGGCCAGCTCTGCATTGGTCTACTGTTTCCCGTAAATCGTTTTCACGGCTCGCTTCGCGCTATGGAAAATCATGTATAATACCTAACTTTTAAGTAAGCTCTTCAGTTCGCGCGGCCAGCTCTGCTTCGGGCTACTGTTTCCCGTAAATCGTTTTCACGGCTCGCTTCGCGCTATGGAAAATCATGTATAATACCTAACTTTTAAGTAAGCTCTTCAGTTCGCGCGGCCAGCTCTGCTTCGGGCTACTGTTTCCCGTAAATGGTTGGCACGGCTCGCTTCGCGCTATGGAAAATCATGTATAATACCTTACTTTCAATTAAGCTCTTCAGTTCGCGCGGCCAGCTCTGCTTTGGGCTACTGTTTCCCGTAAATGGTTGGCACGGCTCGCTTCGCGCTATGGAAAATCATGTATAATACCTTACTTTCAATTAAGTTCTTCAGTTCGCGCGGCCAGCTCTGCTTTGGTCTACTGTTTCCCGTAAATCGTTTTCACGGCTCGCTTCGCGCTATGGAAAATCATGTATAATACCTAACTTTTAAGTAAGCTCTTCAGTTCGCGCGGCCAGCTCTGCTTCGGGCTACTGTTTCCCGTAAATCGTTTTCACGGCTCGCTTCGCGCTATGGAAAATCATGTATAATACCTAACTTTTAAGTAAGCTCTTCAGTTCGCGCGGCCAGCTCTGCTTCGGGCTACTGTTTCCCGTAAATGGTTGGCACGGCTCGCTTCGCGCTATGGAAAATCATGTATAATACCTTACTTTCAATTAAGTTCTTCAGTTCGCGCGGCCAGCTCTGCTTTGGTCTACTGTTTCCCGTAAATGGTTGGCACGGCTCGCTTCGCGGTGTGGAAAATCATGTATAATACCTTACTTTCAATTAAGCTCTTCAGTTCGCGCGGCCAGCTCTGCTTTGGGCTACTGTTTCCCGTAAATCGTTTTCACGGCTCGCTTCGCGCTATGGAAAATCATGTATAATACCTAACTTTTAAGTAAGCTCTTCAGTTCGCGCGGCCAGCTCTGCTTTGGGCTACTGTTTCCCGTAAATGGTTGGCACGGCTCGCTTCGCGCTATGGAAAATCATGTATAATACCTTACTTTCAATTAAGTTCTTCAGTTCGCGCGGCCAGCTCTGCTTTGGTCTACTGTTTCCCGTAAATCGTTTTCACGGCTCGCTTCGCGCTATGGAAAATCATGTATAATACCTAACTTTTAAGTAAGCTCTTCAGTTCGCGCGGCCAGCTCTGCTTCGGGCTACTGTTTCCCGTAAATCGTTTTCACGGCTCGCTTCGCGCTATGGAAAATCATGTATAATACCTAACTTTTAAGTAAGCTCTTCAGTTCGCGCGGCCAGCTCTGCTTCGGGCTACTGTTTCCCGTAAATCGTTTTCACGGCTCGCTTCGCGCTATGGAAAATCATGTATAATACCTAACTTTTAAGTAAGCTCTTCAGTTCGCGCGGCCAGCTCTGCTTCGGGCTACTGTTTCCCGTAAATGGTTGGCACGGCTCGCTTCGCGCTATGGAAAATCATGTATAATACCTTACTTTCAATTAAGTTCTTCAGTTCGCGCGGCCAGCTCTGCTTTGGTCTACTGTTTCCCGTAAATGGTTGGCACGGCTCGCTTCGCGGTGTGGAAAATCATGTATAATACCTTACTTTCAATTAAGCTCTTCAGTTCGCGCGGCCAGCTCTGCTTTGGGCTACTGTTTCCCGTAAATCGTTTTCACGGCTCGCTTCGCGCTATGGAAAATCATGTATAATACCTTACTTTCAATTAAGCTCTTCAGTTCGCGCGGCCAGCTCTGCTTCGGGCTACTGTTTCCCGTAAATCGTTGGCACGGCTCGCTTCGCGGTGTGGAAAATCATGTATAATACCTTACTTTCAATTAAGCTCTTCAGTTCGCGCGGCCAGCTCTGCTTTGGGCTACTGTTTCCCGTAAATGGTTGGCACGGCTCGTTTCGCGTTGCGGAAAATCATGTATAATACCTTACTTTCAATTAAGCTCTTCAGTTCGCGCGGCCAGCTCTGCTTTGGGCTTCTGTTTCCCGTAAATCGTTGGCACGGCTCGCTTCGCGCTATGGAAAATCATGTATAATACCTTACTTTCAATTAAGTTCTTCAGTTCGCGCGGCCAGCTCTGCTTTGGTCTACTGTTTCCCGTAAATGGTTGGCACGGCTCGCATCGCGGTGTGGAAAATCATGTATAATACCTTACTTTCAATTAAGCTCTTCAGTTCGCGCGGCCAGCTCTGCTTTGGGCTACTGTTTCCCGTAAATGGTTAGCACGGCTCGTTTCGCGGTGCGGAAAATCATGTATAATACCTTACTTTCAATTAAGCTCTTCAGTTCGCGCGGCCAGCTCTGCTTTGGGCTACTGTTTCCCGTAAATCGTTTTCACGGCTCGCTTCGCGCTATGGAAAATCATGTATAATACCTAACTTTTAAGTAAGCTCTTCAGTTCGCGCGGCCAGCTCTGCTTCGGGCTACTGTTTCCCGTAAATGGTTGGCACGGCTCGCGTCGCGGTGTGGAAAATGATGTATAATACCTTACTTTCAATTAAGCTCTTCAGTTCGCGCGGCCAGCTCTGCTTTGGGCTACTGTTTCCCGTAAATCGTTGGCACGGCTCGCACCGCGGTGTGGAAAATCATGTATAATACCTTACTTTCAATTAAGCTCTTCAGTTCGCGCGGCCAGCTCTGCTTTGGGCTACTGTTTCCCGTAAATCGTTTTCACGGCTCGTTTCGCGGTGCGGAAAATCATGTATAATACCTAACTTTTAAGTAAGCTCTTCAGTTCGCGCGGCCAGCTCTGCTTTGGGCTACTGTTTCCCGTAAATAGTTGGCACGGCTCGCTTCGCGCTATGGAAAATCATGTATAATACCTTACTTTCAATTAAGCTCTTCAATTCGCGCGGCCAGCTCTGCTTTGGGCTACTGTTTCCCGTAAATGGTTGGCACGGCTCGCTTCGCGGTGTGGAAAATGATGTATAATACCTTACTTTCAATTAAGCTCTTCAGTTCGCGCGGCCAGCTCTGCTTTGGGCTACTGTTTCCCGTAAATGGTTGGCACGGCTCGTTTCGCGGTGCGGAAAATCATGTATAATACCTTACTTTCAATTAACCTCTTCAGTTCGCGCGGCCAGCTCTGCTTTGGGCTACTGTTTCCCGTAAATCGTTGGCACGGCTCGCTTCGCGCTATGGAAAATCATGTATAATACCTTACTTTCAATTAAGCTCTTCAGTTCGCGCGGCCACCTCTGCTTTGGGCTACTGTTTCCCGTAAATAGTTGGCACGGCTCGCTTCGCGCTATGGAAAATCATGTATAATACCTTACTTTCAATTAAGCTCTTCAGTTCGCGCGGCCAGCTCTGCTTTGGGCTACTGTTTCCCGTAAATGGTTGGCATGGCTCGCTTCGCGCTATGGAAAATCATGTATAATACCTTACTTTCAATTAAGCTCTTCAGTTCGCGCGGCCAGCTCTGCTTTGGGCTACTGTTTCCCGTAAATGGTTGGCAAGGCTCGCTTCGCGCTATGGAAAATCATGTATAATACCTTACTTTCAATTAAGCTCTTCAGTTCGCGCGGCCAGCTCTGCTTTGGGCTACTGTTTCCCGTAAATGGTTGGCACGGCTCGCTTCGCGCTATGGAAAATCATGTATAATACCTAACTTTCAAGTAAGCTCTTCAGTTCGCGCGGCCAGCTCTGCTTTGGGCTACTGTTTCCCGTAAATCGTTGGCACGGCTCGCTTCGCGGTGCGGAAAATCATGTATAATACCTTACTTTCAATTAAGCTCTTCAGTTCGCGCGGCCAGCTCTGCTTTGGGCTACTGTTTCCCGTAAATGGTTGGCACGGCTCGCTTCGCGGTGTGGAAAATCATGTATAATACCTTACTTTCAATTAAGCTCTTCAGTTCGCGCGGCCAGCTCTGCTTTGGGCTACTGTTTCCCGTAAATCGTTGGCACGGCTCGCTTCGCGCTATGGAAAATCATGTATAATACCTTACTTTCAATTAAGCTCTTCAGTTCGCGCGGCCAGCTCTGCTTTGGGCTACTGTTTCCCGTAAATGGTTGGCACGGCTCGCTTCGCGCTATGGAAAATCATGTATAATACCTTACTTTCAATTAAGCTCTTCAGTTCGCGCGGCCAGCTCTGCTTTGGGCTACTGTTTCCCGTAAATGGTTGGCACGGCTCGCTTCGCGGTGTGGAAAATGATGTATAATACCTTACTTTCAATTAAGCTCTTCAGTTCGCGCGGCCAGCTCTGATTTGGGCTACTGTTTCCCGTAAATGGTTGGCACGGCTCGCTTCGCGCTATGGAAAATCATGTATAATACCTTACTTTCAATTAAGCTCTTCAGTTCGCGCGGCCAGCTCTGCTTTGGGCTACTGTTTCCCGTAAATCGTTGGCACGGCTCGCTTCGCGCTATGGAAAATCATGTATAATACCTTACTTTCAATTAAGCTCTTCAGTTCGCGCGGCCAGCTCTGCTTTGGGCTACTGTTTCCCGTAAATGGTTGGCACGGCTCGTTTCGCGGTGCGGAAAATCATGTATAATACCTTACTTTCAATTAAGCTCTTCAGTTCGCGCGGCCAGCTCTGCTTTGGGCTACTGTTTCCCGTAAATCGTTGGCACGGCTCGCTTCGCGCTATGGAAAATCATGTATAATACCTTACTTTCAATTAAGCTCTTCAGTTCGCGCGGCCACCTCTGCTTTGGGCTACTGTTTCCCGTAAATAGTTGGCACGGCTCGCTTCGCGCTATGGAAAATCATGTATAATACCTTACTTTCAATTAAGCTCTTCAGTTCGCGCGGCCAGCTCTGCTTTGGGCTACTGTTTCCCGTAAATGGTTGGCATGGCTCGCTTCGCGCTATGGAAAATCATGTATAATACCTTACTTTCAATTAAGCTCTTCAGTTCGCGCGGCCAGCTCTGCTTTGGGCTACTGTTTCCCGTAAATGGTTGGCAAGGCTCGCTTCGCGCTATGGAAAATCATGTATAATACCTTACTTTCAATTAAGCTCTTCAGTTCGCGCGGCCAGCTCTGCTTTGGGCTACTGTTTCCCGTAAATGGTTGGCACGGCTCGCTTCGCGCTATGGAAAATCATGTATAATACCTAACTTTCAAGTAAGCTCTTCAGTTCGCGCGGCCAGCTCTGCTTTGGGCTACTGTTTCCCGTAAATCGTTGGCACGGCTCGCTTCGCGGTGCGGAAAATCATGTATAATACCTTACTTTCAATTAAGCTCTTCAGTTCGCGCGGCCAGCTCTGCTTTGGGCTACTGTTTCCCGTAAATGGTTGGCACGGCTCGCTTCGCGGTGTGGAAAATCATGTATAATACCTTACTTTCAATTAAGCTCTTCAGTTCGCGCGGCCAGCTCTGCTTTGGGCTACTGTTTCCCGTAAATCGTTGGCACGGCTCGCTTCGCGCTATGGAAAATCATGTATAATACCTTACTTTCAATTAAGCTCTTCAGTTCGCGCGGCCAGCTCTGCTTTGGGCTACTGTTTCCCGTAAATCGTTGGCACGGCTCGCTTCGCGGTGCGGAAAATCATGTATAATACCTTACTTTCAATTAAGCTCTTCAGTTCGCGCGGCCAGCTCTGCTTCGGGCTACTGTTTCCCGTAAATGGTTGGCACGGCTCGCTTCGCGCTATGGAAAATCATGTATAATACCTTACTTTCAATTAAGTTCTTCAGTTCGCGCGGCCAGCTCTGCTTTGGGCTACTGTTTCCCGTAAATCGTTGGCATGGCTCGCTTCGCGCTATGGAAAATCATGTATAATACCTTACTTTCAATTAAGCTCTTCAGTTCGCGCGGCCAGCTCTGCTTTGGGCTACTGTTTCCCGTAAATGGTTGGCAAGGCTCGCTTCGCGCTATGGAAAATCATGTATAATACCTTACTTTCAATTAAGCTCTTCAGTTCGCGCGGCCAGCTCTGCTTCGGGCTACTGTTTCCCGTAAATCGTTTTCACGGCTCGCTTCGCGCTATGGAAAATCATGTATAATACCTAACTTTTAAGTAAGCTCTTCAGTTCGCGCGGCCAGCTCTGCTTCGGGCTACTGTTTCCCGTAAATGGTTGGCACGGCTCGCTTCGCGCTATGGAAAATCATGTATAATACCTTACTTTCAATTAAGCTCTTCAGTTCGCGCGGCCAGCTCTGCTTTGGGCTACTGTTTCCCGTAAATGGTTGGCACGGCTCGCTTCGCGCTATGGAAAATCATGTATAATACCTTACTTTCAATTAAGTTCTTCAGTTCGCGCGGCCAGCTCTGCTTTGGTCTACTGTTTCCCGTAAATCGTTTTCACGGCTCGCTTCGCGCTATGGAAAATCATGTATAATACCTAACTTTTAAGTAAGCTCTTCAGTTCGCGCGGCCAGCTCTGCTTCGGGCTACTGTTTCCCGTAAATCGTTTTCACGGCTCGCTTCGCGCTATGGAAAATCATGTATAATACCTAACTTTTAAGTAAGCTCTTCAGTTCGCGCGGCCAGCTCTGCTTCGGGCTACTGTTTCCCGTAAATGGTTGGCACGGCTCGCTTCGCGCTATGGAAAATCATGTATAATACCTTACTTTCAATTAAGTTCTTCAGTTCGCGCGGCCAGCTCTGCTTTGGTCTACTGTTTCCCGTAAATGGTTGGCACGGCTCGCTTCGCGGTGTGGAAAATCATGTATAATACCTTACTTTCAATTAAGCTCTTCAGTTCGCGCGGCCAGCTCTGCTTTGGGCTACTGTTTCCCGTAAATCGTTTTCACGGCTCGCTTCGCGCTATGGAAAATCATGTATAATACCTAACTTTTAAGTAAGCTCTTCAGTTCGCGCGGCCAGCTCTGCTTTGGGCTACTGTTTCCCGTAAATGGTTGGCACGGCTCGCTTCGCGCTATGGAAAATCATGTATAATACCTTACTTTCAATTAAGTTCTTCAGTTCGCGCGGCCAGCTCTGCTTTGGTCTACTGTTTCCCGTAAATCGTTTTCACGGCTCGCTTCGCGCTATGGAAAATCATGTATAATACCTAACTTTTAAGTAAGCTCTTCAGTTCGCGCGGCCAGCTCTGCTTCGGGCTACTGTTTCCCGTAAATCGTTTTCACGGCTCGCTTCGCGCTATGGAAAATCATGTATAATACCTAACTTTTAAGTAAGCTCTTCAGTTCGCGCGGCCAGCTCTGCTTCGGGCTACTGTTTCCCGTAAATGGTTGGCACGGCTCGCTTCGCGCTATGGAAAATCATGTATAATACCTTACTTTCAATTAAGTTCTTCAGTTCGCGCGGCCAGCTCTGCATTGGTCTACTGTTTCCCGTAAATCGTTTTCACGGCTCGCTTCGCGCTATGGAAAATCATGTATAATACCTAACTTTTAAGTAAGCTCTTCAGTTCGCGCGGCCAGCTCTGCTTCGGGCTACTGTTTCCCGTAAATGGTTGGCACGGCTCGCTTCGCGCTATGGAAAATCATGTATAATACCTTACTTTCAATTAAGCTCTTCAGTTCGCGCGGCCAGCTCTGCTTTGGGCTACTGTTTCCCGTAAATGGTTGGCACGGCTCGCTTCGCGCTATGGAAAATCATGTATAATACCTTACTTTCAATTAAGTTCTTCAGTTCGCGCGGCCAGCTCTGCTTTGGTCTACTGTTTCCCGTAAATCGTTTTCACGGCTCGCTTCGCGCTATGGAAAATCATGTATAATACCTAACTTTTAAGTAAGCTCTTCAGTTCGCGCGGCCAGCTCTGCTTCGGGCTACTGTTTCCCGTAAATCGTTTTCACGGCTCGCTTCGCGCTATGGAAAATCATGTATAATACCTTACTTTCAATTAAGCTCTTCAGTTCGCGCGGCCAGCTCTGCTTTGGGCTACTGTTTCCCGTAAATGGTTGGCACGGCTCGCTTCGCGCTATGGAAAATCATGTATAATACCTTACTTTCAATTAAGTTCTTCAGTTCGCGCGGCCAGCTCTGCTTTGGGCTACTGTTTCCCGTAAATCGTTTTCACGGCTCGCTTCGCGCTATGGAAAATCATGTATAATACCTAACTTTTAAGTAAGCTCTTCAGTTCGCGCGGCCAGCTCTGCTTCGGGCTACTGTTTCCCGTAAATCGTTTTCACGGCTCGCTTCGCGCTATGGAAAATCATGTATAATACCTAACTTTTAAGTAAGCTCTTCAGTTCGCGCGGCCAGCTCTGCTTCGGGCTACTGTTTCCCGTAAATGGTTGGCACGGCTCGCTTCGCGCTATGGAAAATCATGTATAATACCTTACTTTCAATTAAGTTCTTCAGTTCGCGCGGCCAGCTCTGCTTTGGTCTACTGTTTCCCGTAAATGGTTGGCACGGCTCGCTTCGCGGTGTGGAAAATCATGTATAATACCTTACTTTCAATTAAGCTCTTCAGTTCGCGCGGCCAGCTCTGCTTTGGGCTACTGTTTCCCGTAAATCGTTTTCACGGCTCGCTTCGCGCTATGGAAAATCATGTATAATACCTTACTTTCAATTAAGCTCTTCAGTTCGCGCGGCCAGCTCTGCTTCGGGCTACTGTTTCCCGTAAATCGTTGGCACGGCTCGCTTCGCGGTGTGGAAAATCATGTATAATACCTTACTTTCAATTAAGCTCTTCAGTTCGCGCGGCCAGCTCTGCTTTGGGCTACTGTTTCCCGTAAATGGTTGGCACGGCTCGTTTCGCGTTGCGGAAAATCATGTATAATACCTTACTTTCAATTAAGCTCTTCAGTTCGCGCGGCCAGCTCTGCTTTGGTCTACTGTTTCCCGTAAATGGTTGGCACGGCTCGCATCGCGGTGTGGAAAATCATGTATAATACCTTACTTTCAATTAAGCTCTTCAGTTCGCGCGGCCAGCTCTGCTTTGGGCTACTGTTTCCCGTAAATGGTTAGCACGGCTCGTTTCGCGGTGCGGAAAATCATGTATAATACCTTACTTTCAATTAAGCTCTTCAGTTCGCGCGGCCAGCTCTGCTTTGGTCTACTGTTTCCCGTAAATGGTTGGCACGGCTCGCATCGCGGTGTGGAAAATCATGTATAATACCTTACTTTCAATTAAGCTCTTCAGTTCGCGCGGCCAGCTCTGCTTTGGGCTACTGTTTCCCGTAAATCGTTTTCACGGCTCGCTTCGCGCTATGGAAAATCATGTATAATACCTTACTTTCAATTAAGCTCTTCAGTTCGCGCGGCCAGCTCTGCTTTGGGCTACTGTTTCCCGTAAATCGTTTTCACGGCTCGCTTCGCGCTATGGAAAATCATGTATAATACCTTACTTTCAATTAAGCTCTTCAGTTCGCGCGGCCAGCTCTGCTTTGGGCTACTGTTTCCCGTAAATGGTTGGCACGGCTCGCTTCGCGCTATGGAAAATCATGTATAATACCTTACTTTCAATTAAGTTCTTCAGTTCGCGCGGCCAGCTCTGCTTTGGGCTACTGTTTCCCGTAAATCGTTTTCACGGCTCGCTTCGCGCTATGGAAAATCATGTATAATACCTAACTTTTAAGTAAGCTCTTCAGTTCGCGCGGCCAGCTCTGCTTCGGGCTACTGTTTCCCGTAAATCGTTTTCACGGCTCGCTTCGCGCTATGGAAAATCATGTATAATACCTAACTTTTAAGTAAGCTCTTCAGTTCGCGCGGCCAGCTCTGCTTCGGGCTACTGTTTCCCGTAAATGGTTGGCACGGCTCGCTTCGCGCTATGGAAAATCATGTATAATACCTTACTTTCAATTAAGTTCTTCAGTTCGCGCGGCCAGCTCTGCTTTGGTCTACTGTTTCCCGTAAATGGTTGGCACGGCTCGCTTCGCGGTGTGGAAAATCATGTATAATACCTTACTTTCAATTAAGCTCTTCAGTTCGCGCGGCCAGCTCTGCTTTGGGCTACTGTTTCCCGTAAATCGTTTTCACGGCTCGCTTCGCGCTATGGAAAATCATGTATAATACCTTACTTTCAATTAAGCTCTTCAGTTCGCGCGGCCAGCTCTGCTTCGGGCTACTGTTTCCCGTAAATCGTTGGCACGGCTCGCTTCGCGGTGTGGAAAATCATGTATAATACCTTACTTTCAATTAAGCTCTTCAGTTCGCGCGGCCAGCTCTGCTTTGGGCTACTGTTTCCCGTAAATGGTTGGCACGGCTCGTTTCGCGTTGCGGAAAATCATGTATAATACCTTACTTTCAATTAAGCTCTTCAGTTCGCGCGGCCAGCTCTGCTTTGGTCTACTGTTTCCCGTAAATGGTTGGCACGGCTCGCATCGCGGTGTGGAAAATCATGTATAATACCTTACTTTCAATTAAGCTCTTCAGTTCGCGCGGCCAGCTCTGCTTTGGGCTACTGTTTCCCGTAAATCGTTGGCACGGCTCGCTTCGCGCTATGGAAAATCATGTATAATACCTTACTTTCAATTAAGTTCTTCAGTTCGCGCGGCCAGCTCTGCTTTGGTCTACTGTTTCCCGTAAATGGTTGGCACGGCTCGCATCGCGGTGTGGAAAATCATGTATAATACCTTACTTTCAATTAAGCTCTTCAGTTCGCGCGGCCAGCTCTGCTTTGGGCTACTGTTTCCCGTAAATGGTTAGCACGGCTCGTTTCGCGGTGCGGAAAATCATGTATAATACCTTACTTTCAATTAAGCTCTTCAGTTCGCGCGGCCAGCTCTGCTTTGGGCTACTGTTTCCCGTAAATCGTTTTCACGGCTCGCTTCGCGCTATGGAAAATCATGTATAATACCTAACTTTTAAGTAAGCTCTTCAGTTCGCGCGGCCAGCTCTGCTTCGGGCTACTGTTTCCCGTAAATGGTTGGCACGGCTCGCGTCGCGGTGTGGAAAATGATGTATAATACCTTACTTTCAATTAAGCTCTTCAGTTCGCGCGGCCAGCTCTGCTTTGGGCTACTGTTTCCCGTAAATCGTTGGCACGGCTCGCACCGCGGTGTGGAAAATCATGTATAATACCTTACTTTCAATTAAGCTCTTCAGTTCGCGCGGCCAGCTCTGCTTTGGGCTACTGTTTCCCGTAAATCGTTTTCACGGCTCGTTTCGCGGTGCGGAAAATCATGTATAATACCTAACTTTTAAGTAAGCTCTTCAGTTCGCGCGGCCAGCTCTGCTTTGGGCTACTGTTTCCCGTAAATAGTTGGCACGGCTCGCTTCGCGCTATGGAAAATCATGTATAATACCTTACTTTCAATTAAGCTCTTCAGTTCGCGCGGCCAGCTCTGCTTTGGGCTACTGTTTCCCGTAAATGGTTGGCACGGCTCGCTTCGCGGTGTGGAAAATGATGTATAATACCTTACTTTCAATTAAGCTCTTCAGTTCGCGCGGCCAGCTCTGCTTTGGGCTACTGTTTCCCGTAAATGGTTGGCACGGCTCGTTTCGCGGTGCGGAAAATCATGTATAATACCTTACTTTCAATTAAGCTCTTCAGTTCGCGCGGCCAGCTCTGCTTTGGGCTACTGTTTCCCGTAAATCGTTGGCACGGCTCGCTTCGCGCTATGGAAAATCATGTATAATACCTTACTTTCAATTAAGCTCTTCAGTTCGCGCGGCCACCTCTGCTTTGGGCTACTGTTTCCCGTAAATAGTTGGCACGGCTCGCTTCGCGCTATGGAAAATCATGTATAATACCTTACTTTCAATTAAGCTCTTCAGTTCGCGCGGCCAGCTCTGCTTTGGGCTACTGTTTCCCGTAAATGGTTGGCATGGCTCGCTTCGCGCTATGGAAAATCATGTATAATACCTTACTTTCAATTAAGCTCTTCAGTTCGCGCGGCCAGCTCTGCTTTGGGCTACTGTTTCCCGTAAATGGTTGGCAAGGCTCGCTTCGCGCTATGGAAAATCATGTATAATACCTTACTTTCAATTAAGCTCTTCAGTTCGCGCGGCCAGCTCTGCTTTGGGCTACTGTTTCCCGTAAATGGTTGGCACGGCTCGCTTCGCGCTATGGAAAATCATGTATAATACCTAACTTTCAAGTAAGCTCTTCAGTTCGCGCGGCCAGCTCTGCTTTGGGCTACTGTTTCCCGTAAATCGTTGGCACGGCTCGCTTCGCGGTGCGGAAAATCATGTATAATACCTTACTTTCAATTAAGCTCTTCAGTTCGCGCGGCCAGCTCTGCTTTGGGCTACTGTTTCCCGTAAATGGTTGGCACGGCTCGCTTCGCGGTGTGGAAAATCATGTATAATACCTTACTTTCAATTAAGCTCTTCAGTTCGCGCGGCCAGCTCTGCTTTGGGCTACTGTTTCCCGTAAATCGTTGGCACGGCTCGCTTCGCGCTATGGAAAATCATGTATAATACCTTACTTTCAATTAAGCTCTTCAGTTCGCGCGGCCAGCTCTGCTTTGGGCTACTGTTTCCCGTAAATGGTTGGCACGGCTCGCTTCGCGCTATGGAAAATCATGTATAATACCTTACTTTCAATTAAGCTCTTCAGTTCGCGCGGCCAGCTCTGCTTTGGGCTACTGTTTCCCGTAAATGGTTGGCACGGCTCGCTTCGCGGTGTGGAAAATGATGTATAATACCTTACTTTCAATTAAGCTCTTCAGTTCGCGCGGCCAGCTCTGATTTGGGCTACTGTTTCCCGTAAATGGTTGGCACGGCTCGCTTCGCGCTATGGAAAATCATGTATAATACCTTACTTTCAATTAAGCTCTTCAGTTCGCGCGGCCAGCTCTGCTTTGGGCTACTGTTTCCCGTAAATCGTTGGCACGGCTCGCTTCGCGCTATGGAAAATCATGTATAATACCTTACTTTCAATTAAGCTCTTCAGTTCGCGCGGCCAGCTCTGCTTTGGGCTACTGTTTCCCGTAAATGGTTGGCACGGCTCGTTTCGCGGTGCGGAAAATCATGTATAATACCTTACTTTCAATTAAGCTCTTCAGTTCGCGCGGCCAGCTCTGCTTTGGGCTACTGTTTCCCGTAAATCGTTGGCACGGCTCGCTTCGCGCTATGGAAAATCATGTATAATACCTTACTTTCAATTAAGCTCTTCAGTTCGCGCGGCCACCTCTGCTTTGGGCTACTGTTTCCCGTAAATAGTTGGCACGGCTCGCTTCGCGCTATGGAAAATCATGTATAATACCTTACTTTCAATTAAGCTCTTCAGTTCGCGCGGCCAGCTCTGCTTTGGGCTACTGTTTCCCGTAAATGGTTGGCATGGCTCGCTTCGCGCTATGGAAAATCATGTATAATACCTTACTTTCAATTAAGCTCTTCAGTTCGCGCGGCCAGCTCTGCTTTGGGCTACTGTTTCCCGTAAATGGTTGGCAAGGCTCGCTTCGCGCTATGGAAAATCATGTATAATACCTTACTTTCAATTAAGCTCTTCAGTTCGCGCGGCCAACTCTGCTTTGGGCTACTGTTTCCCGTAAATGGTTGGCACGGCTCGCTTCGCGCTATGGAAAATCATGTATAATACCTAACTTTCAAGTAAGCTCTTCAGTTCGCGCGGCCAGCTCTGCTTTGGGCTACTGTTTCCCGTAAATCGTTGGCACGGCTCGCTTCGCGGTGCGGAAAATCATGTATAATACCTTACTTTCAATTAAGCTCTTCAGTTCGCGCGGCCAGCTCTGCTTTGGGCTACTGTTTCCCGTAAATGGTTGGCACGGCTCGCTTCGCGGTGTGGAAAATCATGTATAATACCTTACTTTCAATTAAGCTCTTCAGTTCGCGCGGCCAGCTCTGCTTTGGGCTACTGTTTCCCGTAAATCGTTGGCACGGCTCGCTTCGCGCTATGGAAAATCATGTATAATACCTTACTTTCAATTAAGCTCTTCAGTTCGCGCGGCCAGCTCTGCTTTGGGCTACTGTTTCCCGTAAATCGTTGGCACGGCTCGCTTCGCGGTGCGGAAAATCATGTATAATACCTTACTTTCAATTAAGCTCTTCAGTTCGCGCGGCCAGCTCTGCTTTGGGCTACTGTTTCCCGTAAATGGTTGGCACGGCTCGCTTCGCGGTGTGGAAAATCATGTATAATACCTTACTTTCAATTAAGCTCTTCAGTTCGCGCGGCCAGCTCTGCTTTGGGCTACTGTTTCCCGTAAATCGTTGGCACGGCTCGCTTCGCGCTATGGAAAATCATGTATAATACCTTACTTTCAATTAAGCTCTTCAGTTCGCGCGGCCAGCTCTGCTTTGGGCTACTGTTTCCCGTAAATCGTTGGCACGGCTCGCTTCGCGGTGCGGAAAATCATGTATAATACCTTACTTTCAATTAAGCTCTTCAGTTCGCGCGGCCAGCTCTGCTTTGGGCTACTGTTTCCCGTAAATGGTTGGCACGGCTCGCTTCGCGGTGCGGAAAATCATGCATAATACTTTACTTTCAATTAAGCTCTTCAGTTCGTGCGGCCAGCTCTGCTTTGGGCTACTGTTTCCCGTAAATGGTTGGCACGGCTCGCTTCGCGGTGTGGAAAATCATGTATAATACCTTACTTTCAATTAAGCTCTTCAGTTCGCGCGGCCAGCTCTGCTTTGGGCTACTGTTTCCCGTAAATGGCTGGCACGGCTCGCTTCGCGCTATGGAAAATCATGTATAATACCTTACTTTCAATTAAGCTCTTCAGTTCGCGCGGCCAGCTCTGCTTTGGGCTACTGTTTCCCGTAAATGGTTGGCACGGCTCGCTTCGCGCTATGGAAAATCATGTATAATACTTTACTTTCAATTAAGCTCTTCAGTTCGCGCGGCCAGCTCTGCTTCGGGCTACTGTTTCCCGTAAATGGTTGGCACGGCTCGCTTCGCGGTGTGGAAAATGATGTATAATACCTTACTTTCAATTAAGCTCTTCAGTTCGCGCGGCCAGCTCTGCTTTGGGCTACTGTTTCCCGTAAATCGTTGGCACGGCTTGCTTCGCTGTGTGGAAAATCATGTATAATACCTTACTTTCAATTAAGTTCTTCAGTTCGCGCGGCCAGCTCTGCTTTGGGCTACTGTTTCCCGTAAGTCGTTGGCACGGCTCGCTTCGCGCTATGGAAAATCATGTATAATACCTTACTTTCAATTAAGCTCTTCAGTTCGCGCGGCCAGCTCTGCTTTGGGCTACTGCTTCCCGTAAGTCGTTGGCACGGCTCGCTTCGCGCTATGGAAAATCATGTATAATACCTTACTTTCAATTAAGCTCTTCAGTTCGCGCGGCCAGCTCTGCTTTGGGCTACTGTTTCCCGTAAATGGTTGGCACGGCTCGCTTCGCGCTATGGAAAATCATGTATAATACTTTACTTTCAATTAAGCTCTTCAGTTCGCGCGGCCAGCTCTGCTTCGGGCTACTGTTTCCCGTAAATGGTTAGCACGGCTCGTTTCGCGGTGCGGAAAATCATGTATAATACCTTACTTTCAATTAAGTTCTTCAGTTCGCGCGGCCAGCTCTGCTTTGGGCCACTGTTTCCCGTAAATGGTTGGCACGGCTCGCTTCGCGGTGTGGAAAATGATGTATAATACTTTACTTTCAATTAAGCTCTTCAGTTCGCGCGGCCAGCTCTGCTTCGGGCTACTGTTTCCCGTAAATGGTTGGCACGGCTCGCTTCGCGGTGTGGAAAATGATGTATAATACCTTACTTTCAATTAAGCTCTTCAGTTCGCGCGGCCAGCTCTGCTTCGGGCTACTGTTTCCCGTAAATGGTTAGCACGGCTCGTTTCGCGGTGCGGAAAATCATGTATAATACCTTACTTTCAATTAAGTTCTTCAGTTCGCGCGGCCAGCTCTGCTTTGGGCTACTGTTTCCCGTAAGTCGTTGGCACGGCTCGCTTCGCGCTATGGAAAATCATGTATAATACCTTACTTTCAATTAAGCTCTTCAGTTCGCGCGGCCAGCTCTGCTTCGGGCTACTGTTTCCCGTAAATGGTTGGCACGGCTCGCTTCGCGGTGTGGAAAATGATGTATAATACCTTACTTTCAATTAAGCTCTTCAGTTCGCGCGGCCAGCTCTGCTTCGGGCTACTGTTTCCCGTAAATGGTTAGCACGGCTCGTTTCGCGGTGCGGAAAATCATGTATAATACCTTACTTTCAATTAAGTTCTTCAGTTCGCGCGGCCAGCTCTGCTTTGGGCTACTGTTTCCCGTAAGTCGTTGGCACGGCTCGCTTCGCGCTATGGAAAATCATGTATAATACCTTACTTTCAATTAAGCTCTTCAGTTCGCGCGGCCAGCTCTGCTTCGGGCTACTGTTTCCCGTAAATGGTTAGCACGGCTCGTTTCGCGGTGCGGAAAATCATGTATAATACCTTACTTTCAATTAAGTTCTTCAGTTCGCGCGGCCAGCTCTGCTTTGGGCTACTGTTTCCCGTAAGTCGTTGGCACGGCTCGCTTCGCGCTATGGAAAATCATGTATAATACCTTACTTTCAATTAAGCTCTTCAGTTCGCGCGGCCAGCTCTGCTTTGGGCTACTGTTTCCGTAAATGGTTGGCACGGCTCGCTTCGCGCTATGGAAAATCATGTATAATACTTTACTTTCAATTAAGCTCTTCAGTTCGCGCGGCCAGCTCTGCTTCGGGCTACTGTTTCCCGTAAATGGTTAGCACGGCTCGTTTCGCGGTGCGGAAAATCATGTATAATACCTTACTTTCAATTAAGCTCTTCAGTTCGCGCGGCCAGCTCTGCTTTGGGCTACTGTTTCCCGTAAATGGTTGGCACGGCTCGCTTCGCGCTATGGAAAATCATGTATAATACTTTACTTTCAATTAAGCTCTTCAGTTCGCGCGGCCAGCTCTGCTTCGGGCTACTGTTTCCCGTAAATCGTTGGCACGGCTCGCTTCGCGCTATGGAAAATCATGTATAATACCTTACTTTCAATTAAGCTCTTCAGTTCGCGCGGCCAGCTCTGCTTTGGGCTACTGTTTCCCGTAAATGGTTGGCACGGCTCGCTTCGCGCTATGGAAAATCATGTATAATACTTTACTTTCAATTAAGCTCTTCAGTTCGCGCGGCCAGCTCTGCTTCGGGCTACTGTTTCCCGTAAATGGTTAGCACGGCTCGTTTCGCGGTGCGGAAAATCATGTATAATACCTTACTTTCAATTAAGTTCTTCAGTTCGCACGGCCAGCTCTGCTTTGGGCTACTGTTTCCCGTAAGTCGTTGGCACGGCTCGCTTCGCGCTATGGAAAATCATGTATAATACCTTACTTTCAATTAAGCTCTTCAGTTCGCGCGGCCAGCTCTGCTTTGGGCTACTGTTTCCCGTAAATCGTTGGCACGGCTCGCTTCGCGCTATGGAAAATCATGTATAATACCTTACTTTCAATTAAGCTCTTCAGTTCGCGCGGCCAGCTCTGCTTTGGGCTACTGTTTCCCGTAAATGGTTGGCACGGCTCGCTTCGCGCTATGGAAAATCATGTGTAATACTTTACTTTCAATTAAGCTCTTCAGTTCGCGCGGCCAGCTCTGCTTCGGGCTACTGTTTCCCGTAAATGGTTAGCACGGCTCGTTTCGCGGTGCGGAAAATCATGTATAATACCTTACTTTCAATTAAGCTCTTCAGTTCGCGCGGCCAGCTCTGCTTTGGGCTACTCTTTCCCGTAAATCGTTGGCACGGCTCGCTTCGCGCTATGGAAAATCATGTATAATACCTTACTTTCAATTAAGCTCTTCAGTTCGCGCGGCCAGCTCTGCTTTGGGCTACTGTTTCCCGTAAATCGTTGGCACGGCTCGCTTCGCGCTATGGAAAATCATGTATAATACCTTACTTTCAATTAAGCTCTTCAGTTCGCGCGGCCAGCTCTGCTTTGGGCTACTGTTTCCCGTAAATGGTTGGCACGGCTCGCTTCGCGCTATGGAAAATCATGTATAATACCTTACTTTCAATTAAGCTCTTCAGTTCGCGCGGCCAGCTCTGCTTTGGGCTACTGTTTCCCGTAAATGGTTGGCACGGCTCGCTTCGCGCTATGGAAAATCATGTATAATACTTTACTTTCAATTAAGCTCTTCAGTTCGCGCGGCCAGCTCTGCTTTGGGCTACTGTTTCCCGTAAATGGTTGGCACGGCTCGCTTCGCGGTGTGGAAAATGATGTATAATACCTTACTTTCAATTAAGTTCTTCAGTTCGCGCGGCCAGCTCTGCTTTGGGCTACTGTTTCCCGTAAGTCGTTGGCACGGCTCGCTTCGCGCTATGGAAAATCATGTATAATACCTTACTTTCAATTAAGCTCTTCAGTTCGCGCGGCCAGCTCTGCTTTGGGCTACTGTTTCCCGTAAATGGTTGGCACGGCTCGCTTCGCGCTATGGAAAATCATGTATAATACTTTACTTTCAATTAAGCTCTTCAGTTCGCGCGGCCAGCTCTGCTTCGGGCTACTGTTTCCCGTAAATGGTTGGCACGGCTCGCTTCGCGGTGTGGAAAATGATGTATAATACCTTACTTTCAATTAAGCTCTTCAGTTCGCGTGGCCAGCTCTGCTTTGGGCTACTGTTTCCCGTAAATCGTTGGCACGGCTTGCTTCGCTGTGTGGAAAATCATGTATAATACCTTACTTTCAATTAAGTTCTTCAGTTCGCGCGGCCAGCTCTGCTTTGGGCTACTGTTTCCCGTAAGTCGTTGGCACGGCTCGCTTCGCGCTATGGAAAATCATGTATAATACCTTACTTTCAATTAAGCTCTTCAGTTCGCGCGGCCAGCTCTGCTTTGGGCTACTGTTTCCCGTAAATGGTTAGCACGGCTCGTTTCGCTGTGTGGAAAATCATGTATAATACATTACTTTCAATTAAGCTCTTCAGTTCGCGCGGCCAGCTCTGCTTTGGGCTACTGTTTCCCGTAAATGGTTGGCACGGCTCGCTTCGCGCTATGGAAAATCATGTATAATACCTAACTTTCAAGTAAGCTCTTCAGTTCGCGCGGCCAGCTCTGCTTTGGGCTACTGTTTCCCGTAAATCGTTGGCACGGCTCGCTTCGCGGTGCGGAAAATCATGTATAATACTTTACTTTCAATTAAGCTCTTCAGTTCGCGCGGCCAGCTCTGCTTTGGGCTACTGTTTCCCGTAAGTCGTTGGCACGGCTCGTTTCGCGGTGCGGAAAATCATGTATAATACCTTACTTTCAATTAAGCTCTTCAGTTCGCGCGGCCAGCTCTGCTTTGGGCTACTGTTTCCCGTAAGTCGTTGGCACGGCTCGCTTCGCGGTGTGGAAAATCATGTATAATACCTTACTTTCAATTAAGCTCTTCAGTTCGCGCGGCCAGCTCTGCTTTGGGCTACTGTTTCCCGTAAATGGTTGGCACGGCTCGCTTCGCGCTATGGAAAATCATGTATAATACTTTACTTTCAATTAAGCTCTTCAGTTCGCGCGGCCAGCTCTGCTTCGGGCTACTGTTTCCCGTAAATGGTTGGCACGGCTCGTTTCGCGGTGCGGAAAATCATGTATAATACCTTACTTTCAATTAAGCTCTTCAGTTCGCGCGGCCAGCTCTGCTTTCGGCTACTGTTTCCCGTAAATGGTTGGCACGGCTCGTTTCGCGGTGCGGAAAATCATGTATAATACCTTACTTTCAATTAAGCTCTTCAGTTCGCGCGGCCAGCTCTGCTTTGGGCTACTGTTTCCCGTAAGTCGTTGGCACGGCTCGCTTCGCGGTGTGGAAAATCATGTATAATACCTTACTTTCAATTAAGCTCTTCAGTTCGCGCGGCCAGCTCTGCTTTGGGCTACTGTTTCCCGTAAATGGTTGGCACGGCTCGCTTCGCGCTATGGAAAATCATGTATAATACCTTACTTTCAATTAAGCTCTTCAGTTCGCGCGGCCAGCTCTGCTTTGGGCTACTGTTTCCCGTAAGTCGTTGGCACGGCTCGCTTCGCGGTGTGGAAAATCATGTATAATACCTTACTTTCAATTAAGCTCTTCAGTTCGCGCGGCCAGCTCTGCTTTGGGCTACTGTTTCCCGTAAATGGTTGGCACGGCTCGTTTCGCGGTGCGGAAAATCATGTATAATACCTTACTTTCAATTAAGCTCTTCAGTTCGCGCGGCCAGCTCTGCTTTGGGCTACTGTTTCCCGTAAATGGTTGGCACGGCTCGCTTCGCGCTATGGAAAATCATGTATAATACTTTACTTTCAATTAAGCTCTTCAGTTCGCGCGGCCAGCTCTGCTTCGGGCTACTGTTTCCCGTAAATAGTTGGCACGGCTCGCTTCGCGGTGTGGAAAATGATGTATAATACCTTACTTTCAATTAAGCTCTTCAGTTCGCGCGGCCAGCTCTGCTTTGGGCTACTGTTTCCCGTAAATGGTTGGCACGGCTCGTTTCGCGGTGCGGAAAATCATGTATAATACCTTACTTTCAATTAAGCTCTTCAGTTCGCGCGGCCAGCTCTGCTTTGGGCTACTGTTTCCCGTAAGTCGTTGGCACGGCTCGCTTCGCGGTGTGGAAAATCATGTATAATACCTTACTTTCAATTAAGCTCTTCAGTTCGCGCGGCCAGCTCTGCTTTGGGCTACTGTTTCCCGTAAATGGTTGGCACGGCTCGCTTCGCGCTATGGAAAATCATGTATAATACCTAACTTTCAAGTAAGCTCTTCAGTTCGCGCGGCCAGCTCTGCTTTGGGCTACTGTTTCCCGTAAATGGTTAGCACGGCTCGTTTCGCGGTGCGGAAAATCATGTATAATACCTTACTTTCAATTAAGCTCTTCAGTTCGCGCGGCCAGCTCTGCTTTGGGCTACTGTTTCCCGTAAATGGTTGGCACGGCTCGCTTCGCGGTGCGGAAAATCATGTATAATACCTTACTTTCAATTAAGCTCTTCAGTTCGCGCGGCCAGCTCTGCTTTGGGCTACTGTTTCCCGTAAATCGTTGGCACGGCTCGCTTCGCGCTATGGAAAATCATGTATAATACTTTACTTTCAATTAAGCTCTTCAGTTCGCGCGGCCAGCTCTGCTTTGGGCTACTGTTTCCCGTAAATGGTTAGCACGGCTCGTTTCGCTGTGTGGAAAATCATGTATAATACATTACTTTCAATTAAGCTCTTCAGTTCGCGCGGCCAGCTCTGCTTTGGGCTACTGTTTCCCGTAAATGGTTGGCACGGCTCGCTTCGCGCTATGGAAAATCATGTATAATACCTAACTTTCAAGTAAGCTCTTCAGTTCGCGCGGCCAGCTCTGCTTTGGGCTACTGTTTCCCGTAAATGGTTAGCACGGCTCGTTTCGCGGTGCGGAAAATCATGTATAATACCTTACTTTCAATTAAGCTCTTCAGTTCGCGCGGCCAGCTCTGCTTTGGGCTACTGTTTCCCGTAAATGGTTAGCACGGCTCGTTTCGCTGTGTGGAAAATCATGTATAATACATTACTTTCAATTAAGCTCTTCAGTTCGCGCGGCCAGCTCTGCTTTGGGCTACTGTTTCCCGTAAATGGTTGGCACGGCTCGCTTCGCGGTGCGGAAAATCATGTATAATACCTTACTTTCAATTAAGCTCTTCAGTTCGCGCGGCCAGCTCTGCTTTGGGCTACTGTTTCCCGTAAATCGTTGGCACGGCTCGCTTCGCGCTATGGAAAATCATGTATAATACCTTACTTTCAATTAAGCTCTTCAGTTCGCGCGGCCAGCTCTGCTTTGGGCTACTGTTTCCCGTAAATGGTTAGCACGGCTCGTTTCGCTGTGTGGAAAATCATGTATAATACATTACTTTCAATTAAGCTCTTCAGTTCGCGCGGCCAGCTCTGCTTTGGGCTACTGTTTCCCGTAAATGGTTGGCACGGCTCGCTTCGCGGTGCGGAAAATCATGTATAATACCTTACTTTCAATTAAGCTCTTCAGTTCGCGCGGCCAGCTCTGCTTTGGGCTACTGTTTCCCGTAAATGGTTGGCACGGCTCGCTTCGCGCTATGGAAAATCATGTATAATACTTTACTTTCAATTAAGCTCTTCAGTTCGCGCGGCCAGCTCTGCTTCGGGCTACTGTTTCCCGTAAATGGTTGGCACGGCTCGCTTCGCGGTGTGGAAAATGATGTATAATACCTTACTTTCAATTAAGCTCTTCAGTTCGCGTGGCCAGCTCTGCTTTGGGCTACTGTTTCCCGTAAATCGTTGGCACGGCTTGCTTCGCTGTGTGGAAAATCATGTATAATACCTTACTTTCAATTAAGTTCTTCAGTTCGCGCGGCCAGCTCTGCTTTGGGCTACTGTTTCCCGTAAGTCGTTGGCACGGCTCGCTTCGCGCTATGGAAAATCATGTATAATACCTTACTTTCAATTAAGCTCTTCAGTTCGCGCGGCCAGCTCTGCTTTGGGCTACTGTTTCCCGTAAATGGTTAGCACGGCTCGTTTCGCTGTGTGGAAAATCATGTATAATACCTTACTTTCAATTAAGCTCTTCAGTTCGCGCGGCCAGCTCTGCTTTGGGCTACTGTTTCCCGTAAATGGTTGGCACGGCTCGCTTCGCGCTATGGAAAATCATGTATAATACCTAACTTTCAAGTAAGCTCTTCAGTTCGCGCGGCCAGCTCTGCTTTGGGCTACTGTTTCCCGTAAATCGTTGGCACGGCTCGCTTCGCGGTGCGGAAAATCATGTATAATACTTTACTTTCAATTAAGCTCTTCAGTTCGCGCGGCCAGCTCTGCTTTGGGCTACTGTTTCCCGTAAGTCGTTGGCACGGCTCGCTTCGCGGTGTGGAAAATCATGTATAATACCTTACTTTCAATTAAGCTCTTCAGTTCGCGCGGCCAGCTCTGCTTTGGGCTACTGTTTCCCGTAAATGGTTGGCACGGCTCGCTTCGCGCTATGGAAAATCATGTATAATACTTTACTTTCAATTAAGCTCTTCAGTTCGCGCGGCCAGCTCTGCTTCGGGCTACTGTTTCCCGTAAATGGTTGGCACGGCTCGTTTCGCGGTGCGGAAAATCATGTATAATACCTTACTTTCAATTAAGCTCTTCAGTTCGCGCGGCCAGCTCTGCTTTGGGCTACTGTTTCCCGTAAGTCGTTGGCACGGCTCGCTTCGCAGTGTGGAAAATCATGTATAATACCTTACTTTCAATTAAGCTCTTCAGTTCGCGCGGCCAGCTCTGCTTCGGGCTACTGTTTCCCGTAAATCGTTGGCACGGCTCGCTTCGCGGTGCGGAAAATCATGTATAATACTTTACTTTCAATTAAGCTCTTCAGTTCGCGCGGCCAGCTCTGCTTTGGGCTACTGTTTCCCGTAAATGGTTAGCACGGCTCGTTTCGCGGTGCGGAAAATCATGTATAATACCTTACTTTCAATTAAGCTCTTCAGTTCGCGCGGCCAGCTCTGCTTTGGGCTACTGTTTCCCGTAAGTCGTTGGCACGGCTCGCTTCGCGGTGTGGAAAATCATGTATAATACCTTACTTTCAATTAAGCTCTTCAGTTCGCGCGGCCAGCTCTGCTTTGGGCTACTGTTTCCCGTAAATGGTTGGCACGGCTCGCTTCGCGCTATGGAAAATCATGTATAATACTTTACTTTCAATTAAGCTCTTCAGTTCGCGCGGCCAGCTCTGCTTCGGGCTACTGTTTCCATTAAATGGTTGGCACGGCTCGTTTCGCGGTGCGGAAAATCATGTATAATACCTTACTTTCAATTAAGCTCTTCAGTTCGCGCGGCCAGCTCTGCTTTGGGCTACTGTTTCCCGTAAGTCGTTGGCACGGCTCGCTTCGCGGTGTGGAAAATCATGTATAATACCTTACTTTCAATTAAGCTCTTCAGTTCGCGCGGCCAGCTCTGCTTTGGGCTACTGTTTCCCGTAAATGGTTGGCACGGCTCGTTTCGCGGTGCGGAAAATCATGTATAATACCTTACTTTCAATTAAGTTCTTCAGTTCGCGCGGCCAGCTCTGCTTTGGGCTACTGTTTCCCGTAAATGGTTGGCACGGCTCGCTTCGCGCTATGGAAAATCATGTATAATACTTTACTTTCAATTAAGCTCTTCAGTTCGCGCGGCCAGCTCTGCTTTGGGCTACTGTTTCCCGTAAGTCGTTGGCACGGCTCGCTTCGCGGTGTGGAAAATCATGTATAATACCTTACTTTCAATTAAGCTCTTCAGTTCGCGCGGCCAGCTCTGCTTTGGGCTACTGTTTCCCGTAAATGGTTGGCACGGCTCGCTTCGCGCTATGGAAAATCATGTATAATACCTAACTTTCAAGTAAGCTCTTCAGTTCGCGCGGCCAGCTCTGCTTTGGGCTACTGTTTCCCGTAAATGGTTGGCACGGCTCGCTTCGCGGTGCGGAAAATCATGTATAATACCTTACTTTCAATTAAGCTCTTCAGTTCGCGCGGCCAGCTCTGCTTTGGGCTACTGTTTCCCGTAAATCGTTGGCACGGCTCGCTTCGCGCTATGGAAAATCATGTATAATACCTTACTTTCAATTAAGCTCTT
Source organism: Dermacentor variabilis (assembly GCF_050947875.1). Lineage (NCBI taxonomy): Eukaryota > Metazoa > Arthropoda > Arachnida > Ixodida > Ixodidae > Dermacentor > Dermacentor variabilis. The sequence continues at coordinate 20,879 of NW_027460420.1, read as the reverse complement.
CAGTTCGCGCGGCCAGCTCTGCTTTGGGCTACTGTTTCCCGTAAATGGTTGGCACGGCTCGCTTCGCGGTGTGGAAAATCATGTATAATACCTTACTTTCAATTAAGCTCTTCAGTTCGCGCGGCCAGCTCTGCTTTGGGCTACTGTTTCCCGTAAATCGTTGGCACGGCTCGCTTCGCGCTATGGAAAATCATGTATAATACCTTACTTTCAATTAAGCTCTTCAGTTCGCGCGGCCAGCTCTGCTTTGGGCTACTGTTTCCCGTAAATCGTTGGCACGGCTCGCTTCGCGGTGCGGAAAATCATGTATAATACCTTACTTTCAATTAAGCTCTTCAGTTCGCGCGGCCAGCTCTGCTTTGGGCTACTGTTTCCCGTAAATGGTTGGCACGGCTCGCTTCGCGGTGCGGAAAATCATGCATAATACTTTACTTTCAATTAAGCTCTTCAGTTTGTGCGGCCAGGTCTGCTTTGGGCTACTGTTTCCCGTAAATGGTTGGCACGGCTCGCTTCGCGGTGTGGAAAATCATGTATAATACCTTACATTCAATTAAGCTCTTCAGTTCGCGCGGCCAGCTCTACTTTGGGCTACTGTTTCCCGTAAATGGCTGGCACGGCTCGCTTCGCGCTATGGAAAATCATGTGTAATACCTTACTTTCAATTAAGCTCTTCAGTTCGCGCGGCCAGCTCTGCTTTGGGCTACTGTTTCCCGTAAATCGTTGGCACGGCTCGCTTCGCGCTATGGAAAATCATGTATAATACCTTACTTTCAATTAAGCTCTTCAGTTCGCGCGGCCAGCTCTGCTTTGGGCTACTGTTTCCCGTAAATCGTTGGCACGGCTAGCTTCGCGCTATGGAAAATCATGTATAATACCTTACTTTCAATTAAGCTCTTCAGTTCGCGCGGCCAGCTCTGCTTTGGGCTACTGTTTACCGTAAATGGTTGGCACGGCTCGCTTCGCGGTGCGGAAAATCATGTATAATACCTTACTTTCAATTAAGCTCTTCAGTTCGCGCGGCCAGCTCTGCTTTGGGCTACTGTTTCCCGTAAATGGCTGGCATGGCTCGCTTCGCGCTATGGAAAATCATGTATAATACCTTACTTTCAATTAAGCTCTTCAGTTCGCGCGGCCAGCTCTGCTTTGGGCTACTGTTTCCCGTAAATCGTTGGCACGGCTTGCTTCGCTGTGTGGAAAATCATGTATAATACCTTACTTTCAATTAAGTTCTTCAGTTCGCGCGGCCAGCTCTGCTTTGGTCTACTGTTTCCCGTAAATGGTTGGCACGGCTCGTTTTGCGGTGCGGAAAATCATGTATAATACCTTACTTTCAATTAAGCTCTTCAGTTCGCGCGGCCAGCTCTGCTTTGGGCTACTGTTTCCCGTAAATCGTTGGCACGGCTCGCTTCGCGCTATGGAAAATCATGTATAATACCTTACTTTCAATTAAGCTCTTCAGTTCGCGCGGCCAGCTCTGCTTTGGGCTACTGTTTCCCGTAAATCGTTGGCACGGCTCGCTTCGCGGTGTGGAAAATCATTTACAATGCCTTACTTTCAATTAAGCTCTTCAGTTCGCGCGGCCAGCTCTGCTTTGGGCTACTGTTTCCCGTAAATGGTTGGCACGGCTCGCTTCGCGCTATGGAAAATCATGTATAATACCTTACTTTCAATTAAGCTCTTCAGTTCGCGCGGCCAGCTCTGCTTTGGTCTACTGTTTCCCGTAAATGGTTGGCACGGCTCGCTTCGCGGTGTGGAAAATGATGTATAATACCTTACTTTCAATTAAGCTCTTCAGTTCGCGCGGCCAGCTCTGCTTTGGGCTATTGTTTCCCGTAAATGGTTGGCACGGCTCGCTTCGCGCTATGGAAAATGATGTATAATACCTTACTTTCAATTAAGCTCTTCAGTTCGCGCGGCCAGCTCTGCTTTGGTCTACTGTTTCCCGTAAATGGTTGGCACGGCTCGCTTCGCGGTGTGGAAAATGATGTATAATACCTTTCTTTCAATTAAGCTCTTCAGTTCGCGCGGCCAGCTCTGCTTTGGTCTACTGTTTCCCGTAAATGGTTGGCACGGCTCGCTTCGCGGTGTGGAAAATGATGTATAATACCTTACTTTCAATTAAGCTCTTCAGTTCGCGCGGCCAGCTCTGCTTTCGGCTACTGTTTCCCGTAAATGGTTGGCACGGCTCGCTTCGCGGTGTGGAAAATGATGTATAATACCTTACTTTCAATTAAGCTCTTCAGTTCGCGCGGCCAGCTCTGCTTTGGGCTACTGTTTCCCGTAAATGGTTAGCACGGCTCGTTTCGCGGTGCGGAAAATCATGTAAAATACCTTACTTTCAATTAAGCTCTTCAGTTCGCGCGGCCAGCTCTGCTTTGGCTACTGTTTGCCGTAAATGGTTGGCACGGCTCGCTTCGCGCTATGGAAAATCATGTATAATACTTTACTTTCAATTAAGCTCTTCAGTTCGCGCGGCCAGCTCTGCTTTGGTCTACTGTTTCCCGTAAATCGTTGGCACGGCTCGCTTCGCGCTATGGAAAATCATGTATAATACCTTACTTTCAATTAAGCTCTTCAGTTCGCGCGGCCAGCTCTGCTTTGGTCTACTGTTTCCCGTAAATCGTTGGCACGGCTCGCTTCGCGCTAGGGAAAATCATGTATAATACCTAACTTTCAAGTAAGCTCTTCAGTTCGCGCGGCCAGCTCTGCTTTGGGCTACTGTTTCCCGTAAATCGTTGGCACGGCTCGCTTCGCGGTGTGGAAAATCATGTATAATACCTTACTTTCAATTAAGCTCTTCAGTTCGCGCGGCCAGCTCTGCTTTGGGCTACTGTTTCCCGTAAATGGTTAGCACGGCTCGTATCGCGGTGCGGAAAATCATGTATAATACCTTACTTTCAATTAAGCTCTTCAGTTCGCGCGGCCAGCTCTGCTTTGGTCTACTGTTTCCCGTAAATCGTTGGCACGGCTCGCTTCGCGCTAGGGAAAATCATGTATAATACCTTACTTTCAATTAAGCTCTTCAGTTCGCGCGGCCAGCTCTGCTTTGGGCTACTGTTTGCCGTAAATCGTTGGCACGGCTCGCTTCGCGGTGTGGAAAATCATGTATAATACCTTACTTTCAATTAAGCTCTTCAGTTCGTGCGGCCAGCTCTGCTTTGGGCTACTGTTTCCCGTAAATCGTTGGCACGGCTCGCTTAGCGCTATGGAAAATCATGTATAATACCTTACTTTCAATTAAGCTCTTCAGTTCGCGCGGCCAGCTCTGCTTTGGGCTACTGTTTCCCGTAAATGGTTGGCACGGCTCGCTTCGCGCTATGGAAAATCATGTATAATACCTTACTTTCAATTAAGCTCTTCAGTTCGCGCGGCCAGCTCTGCTTTGGGCTACTGTTTCCCGTAAATCGTTGGCACGGCTCGCTTCGCGCTATGGAAAATCATGTATAATACCTTACTTTCAATTAATCTCTTCAGTTCGCGCGGCCAGCTCTACTTTGGTCTACTGTTTCCCGTAAATCGTTGGCACGGCTCGCTTCGCGCTATGGAAAATCATGTATAATACTTTACTTTCAATTAAGCTCTTCAGTTCGCGCGGCCAGCTCTGCTTTGGGCTACTGTTTCCCGTAAATCGTTGGCACGGCTCGCTTCGCGGTGTGGAAAATCATGTATAATACCTTACTTTCAATTAAGCTCTTCAGTTCGCGCGGCCAGCTCTGCTTTGGGCTACTGTTTCCCGTAAATCGTTGGCACGGCTCGCTTCGCGCTATGGAAAATCATGTATAATACCTTACTTTCAATTAAGCTCTTCAGTTCGCGCGGCCAGCTCTGCTTTGGGCTACTGTTTCCCGTAAATGGTTGGCACGGCTCGCTTCGCGCTATGGAAAATCATGTATAATACTTTACTTTCAATTAAGCTCTTCAGTTCGCGCGGCCAGCTCTGCTTTGGGCTACTGTTTCCCGTAAATCGTTGGCACGGCTCGCTTCGCGGTGTGGAAAATCATGTATAATACCTTACTTTCAATTAAGCTCTTCAGTTCGCGCGGCCAGCTCTGCTTTGGGCTACTGTTTCCCGTAAATGGTTGGCACGGCTCGCTTCGCGCTATGGAAAATCATGTATAATACCTTACTTTCAATTAAGCTCTTCAGTTCGCGCGGCCAGCTCTGCTTTGGGCTACTGTTTCCCGTAAATGGTTGGCACGGCACGCTTCGCGGTGTGGAAAATGATGTATAATACCTTACTTTCAATTAAGCTCTTCAGTTCGCGCGGCCAGCTCTGCTTTGGGCTACTGTTTCCCGTAAATCGTTGGCACGGCTCGCTTCGCGGTGTGGAAAATCATGTATAATACCTTACTTTCAATTAAGCTCTTCAGTTCGCGCGGCCAGCTCTGCTTTGGTCTACTGTTTCCCGTAAATCGTTGGCACGGCTCGCTTCGCGCTATGGAAAATCATGTATAATACTTTACTTTCAATTAAGCTCTTCAGTTCGCGCGGCCAGCTCTGCTTTGGGCTACTGTTTCCCGTAAATCGTTGGCACGGCTCGCTTCGCGGTGTGGAAAATCATGTATAATACCTTACTTTCAATTAAGCTCTTCAGTTCGCGCGGCCAGCTCTGCTTTGGGCTACTGTTTCCCGTAAATCGTTGGCACGGCTCGCTTCGCGGTGTGGAAAATCATGTATAATACCTTACTTTCAATTAAGCTCTTCAGTTCGCGCGGCCAGCTCTGCTTTGGGCTACTGTTTCCCGTAAATCGTTGGCACGGCTCGCTTCGCGGTGTGGAAAATCATGTATAATACCTTACTTTCAATTAAGCTCTTCAGTTCGGGCGGCCAGCTCTGCTTTGGGCTACTGTTTCCCGTAAATGGTTGGCACGGCTCGCTTCGCGCTATGGAAAATCATGTATAATACCTTACTTTCAATTAAGCTCTTCAGTTCGCGCGGCCAGCTCTGCTTTGGGCTACTGTTTCCCGTAAATCGTTGGCACGGCTCACTTCGCGCTATGGAAAATCATGTATAATACTTTACTTTCAATTAAGCTCTTCAGTTCGCGCGGCCAGCTCTGCTTTGGGCTACTGTTTCCCGTAAATCGTTGGCACGGCTCGCTTCGCGGTGTGGAAAATCATGTATAATACCTTACTTTCAATTAAGCTCTTCAGTTCGCGCGGCCAGCTCTGCTTTGGGCTACTGTTTCCCGTAAATGGTTGGCACGGCTCGCTTCGCGCTATGGAAAATCATGTATAATACCTTACTTTCAATTAAGCTCTTCAGTTCGCGCGGCCAGCTCTGCTTTGGGCTACTGTTTCCCGTAAATCGTTGGCACGGCTCGCTTCGCGGTGTGGAAAATCATGTATAATACCTTACTTTCAATTAAGCTCTTCAGTTCACGCGGCCAGCTCTGCTTTGGGCTACTGTTTCCCGTAAATGGTTGGCACGGCTCGCTTCGCGCTATGGAAAATCATGTATAATACCTTACTTTCAATTAAGCTCTTCAGTTCGCGCGGCCAGCTCTGCTTTGGGCTACTGTTTCCCGTAAATAGTTGGCACGGCTCGCTTCGCGGTGTGGAAAATCATGTATAATACCTTACTTTCAATTAAGCTCTTCAGTTCGCGCGGCCAGCTCTGCTTTGGGCTACTGTTTCCCGTAAATGGTTGGCACGGCTCGCTTCGCGCTATGGAAAATCATGTATAATACCTTACTTTCAATTAAGCTCTTCAGTTCGCGCGGCCAGCTCTGCTTTGGGCTACTGTTTCCCGTAAATGGTTGGCACGGCTCGCCTCGCGCTATGGAAAATCATGTATAATACCTTACTTTCAATTAAGCTCTTCAGTTCGCGCGGCCAGCTCTGCTTTGGGCTACTGTTTCCCGTAAATCGTTGGCACGGCTCGCTTCGCGCTATGGAAAATCATGTATAATACCTTACTTTCAATTAAGCTCTTCAGTTCGCGCGGCCAGCTCTGCTTTGGGCTACTGTTTCCCGTAAATCGTTGGCACGGCTCGCTTCGCGGTGTGGAAAATCATGTATAATACCTTACTTTCAATTAAGCTCTTCAGTTCGCGCGGCCAGCTCTGCTTTGGGCTACTGTTTCCCGTAAATGGTTGGCACGGCTCGCTTCGCGCTATGGAAAATCATGTATAATACCTTACTTTCAATTAAGCTCTTCAGTTCGCGCGGCCAGCTCTGCTTTGGGCTACTGTTTCCCGTAAATCGTTGGCACGGCTCACTTCGCGCTATGGAAAATCATGTATAATACTTTACTTTCAATTAAGCTCTTCAGTTCGCGCGGCCAGCTCTGCTTTGGGCTACTGTTTCCCGTAAATGGTTGGCACGGCACGCTTCGCGGTGTGGAAAATGATGTATAATACCTTACTTTCAATTAAGCTCTTCAGTTCGCGCGCCCAGCTCTGCTTTGGTCTACTGTTTCCCGTAAATGGTTGGCACGGCTCGCTTCGCGCTATGGAAAATCATGTATAATACCTTACTTTCAATTAAGCTCTTCAGTTCGCGCGGGCAGCTCTGCTTTGGGCTACTGTTTCCCGTAAATGGTTGGCACGGCTCGCTTCGCGGTGTGGAAAATGATGTATAATACTTTACTTTCAATTAAGCTCTTCAGTTCGCGCGGGCAGCTCTGCTTTGGGCTACTGTTTCCCGTAAATGGTTGGCACGGCTCGCTTCGCGGTGTGGAAAATGATGTATAATACTTTACTTTCAATTAAGCTCTTCAGTTCGCGCGGGCAGCTCTGCTTTGGGCTACTGTTTCCCGTAAATGGTTGGCACGGCTCGCTTCGCGGTGTGGAAAATGATGTATAATACTTTACTTTCAATTAAGCTCTTCAGTTCGCGCGGCCAGCTCTGCTTTGGGCTACTGTTTCCCGTAAATGGTTGGCACGGCACGCTTCGCGGTGTGGAAAATCATGTATAATACTTTACTTTCAATTAAGCTCTTCAGTTCGCGCGGCCAGCTCTGCTTTGGGCTACTGTTTCCCGTAAATGGTTGGCACGGCACGCTTCGCGGTGTGGAAAATGATGTATAATACCTTACTTTCAATTAAGCTCTTCAGTTCGCGCGCCCAGCTCTGCTTTGGTCTACTGTTTCCCGTAAATCGTTGGCACGGCTCGCTTCGCGCTATGGAAAATCATGTATAATACCTTACTTTCAATTAAGTTCTTCAGTTCGCGCGGCCAGCTCTGCTTTGGTCTACTGTTTCCCGTAAATGGTTGGCACGGCTCGCTTCGCGCTATGGAAAATCATGTATAATACCTTACTTTCAATTAAGCTCTTCAGTTCGCGCGGGCAGCTCTGCTTTGGGCTACTGTTTCCCGTAAATGGTTGGCACGGCTCGCTTCGCGGTGTGGAAAATGATGTATAATACTTTACTTTCAATTAAGCTCTTCAGTTCGCGCGGCCAGCTCTGCTTTGGGCTACTGTTTCCCGTAAATCGTTGGCACGGCTCGCTTCGCGCTATGGAAAATCATGTATAATACCTTACTTTCAATTAAGTTCTTCAGTTCGCGCGGCCAGCTCTGCTTTGGTCTACTGTTTCCCGTAAATGGTTGGCACGGCTCGCTTCGCGCTATGGAAAATCATGTATAATACCTTACTTTCAATTAAGCTCTTCAGTTCGCGCGGCCAGCTCTGCTTTGGGCTACTGTTTCCCGTAAATGGTTGGCACGGCTCGCTTCGCGGTGTGGAAAATGATGTATAATACCTTACTTTCAATTAAGCTCTTCAGTTCGCGCGCCCAGCTCTGCTTTGGGCTACTGTTTCACGTAAATCGTTGGCACGGCTCGCTTCGCGCTATGGAAAATCATGTATAATACCTTACTTTCAATTAAGTTCTTCAGTTCGCGCGGCCAGCTCTGCTTTGGTCTACTGTTTCCCGTAAATGGTTGGCACGGCTCGCTTCGCGCTATGGAAAATCATGTATAATACCTTACTTTCAATTAAGCTCTTCAGTTCGCGCGGCCAGCTCTGCTTTGGGCTACTGTTTCCCGTAAATCGTTGGCACGGCTCGCTTCGCGCTATGGAAAATCATGTATAATACCTTACTTTCAATTAAGCTCTTCAGTTCGCGCGGCCAGCTCTGCTTTGGGCTACTGTTTCCCGTAAATCGTTGGCACGGCTCGCTTCGCGCTATGGAAAATCATGTATAATACCTTACTTTCAATTAAGCTCTTCAGTTCGCGCGGCCAGCTCTGCTTTGGGCTACTGTATCCCGTAAATGGTTGGCACGGCTCGCTTCGCGCTATGGAAAATCATGTATAATACCTTACTTTCAATTAAGCTCTTCAGTTCGCGCGGCCAGCTCTGCTTTGGGCTACTGTTTCCCGTAAATCGTTGGCACGGCTCGCTTCGCGCTATGGAAAATCATGTATAATACCTTACTTTCAATTAAGCTCTTCAGTTCGCGCGGCCAGCTCTGCTTTGGGCTACTGTTTCCCGTAAATCGTTGGCACGGCTCGCTTCGCGGTGTGGAAAATCATTTATAATACTTTTCTTTCAATTAAGCTCTTCGGTTCGCGCGGCCAGCTCTGCTTTGGGCTACTGTTTCCCGTAAATGGTTCGCACGGCTCGCTTCGCGCTATGGAAAATCATGTATAATACCTTACTTTCAATTAAGCTCTTCAGTTCGCGCTGCCAGCTCTGCTTTGGTCTACTGTTTCCCGTAAATGGTTGGCACGGCTCGCTTCGCGGTGTGGAAAATGATGTATAATACCTTACTTTCAATTAAGCTCTTCAGTTCGCGCGGCCAGCTCTGCTTTGGGCTACTGTTTCCCGTAAATGGTTGGCACGGCTCGCTTCGCGCTATGGAAAATCATGTATAATACCTTACTTTCATTTAAGCTCTTCAGTTTGCGCGGCCAGCTCTGCTTTGGGCTACTGTTTCCCGTAAATGGTTGGCACGGCTCGCTTCGTGGTGTGGAAAATGATGTATAATACCTTACTTTCAATTAAGCTCTTCAGTTCGCGCGGCCAGCTCTGCTTTGGGCTACTGTTTCCCGTAAATCGTTGGCACGGCTCGCTTCGCGCTATGGAAAATCATGTATAATACCTTACTTTCAATTAAGCTCTTCAGTTCGCGCGGCCAGCTCTGCTTTGGGCTACTGTTTCCCGTAAATGGTTGGCACGGCTCGCTTCGCGGTGTGGAAAATGATGTATAATACCTTACTTTCAATTAAGCTCTTCAGTTCGCGCGGCCAGCTCTGCTTTGGGCTACTGTTTCCCGTAAATCGTTGGCACGGCTCGCTTCGCGGTGTGGAAAATCATGTATAATACCTTACTTTCAATTAAGTTCTTCAGTTCGCGCGGCCAGCTCTGCTTTGGTCTACTGTTTCCCGTAAATCGTTGGCACGGCTCGCTTCGCGCTATGGAAAATCATGTATAATACCTTACTTTCAATTAAGCTCTTCAGTTCGCGCGGCCAGCTCTGCTTTGGGCTACTGTTTCCCGTAAATGGTTGGCACGGCTCGCTTCGCGCTATGGAAAATCATGTATAATACCTTACTTTCAATTAAGCTCTTCAGTTCGCGCGGCCAGCTCTGCTTTGGGCTACTGTTTCCCGTAAATCGTTGGCACGGCTCGCTTCGCGGTGTGGAAAATCATGTATAATACCTTACTTTCAATTAAGTTCTTCAGTTCGCGCGGCCAGCTCTGCTTTGGTCTACTGTTTCCCGTAAATGGTTGGCACGGCTCGCTTCGCGCTATGGAAAATCATGTATAATACCTTACTTTCAATTAAGTTCTTCAGTTCGCGCGGCCAGCTCTGCTTTGGGCTACTGTTTCCCGTAAATGGTTGGCACGGCTCGCTTCGCGGTGTGGAAAATGATGTATAATACCTTACTTTCAATTAAGCTCTTCAGTTCGCGCGGCCAGCTCTGCTTTGGGCTACTGTTTCCCGTAAATCGTTGGCACGGCTCGCTTCGCGGTGTGGAAAATCATGTATAATACCTTACTTTCAATTAAGTTCTTCAGTTCGCGCGGCCAGCTCTGCTTTGGTCTACTGTTTCCCGTAAATGGTTGGCACGGCTCGCTTCGCGCTATGGAAAATCATGTATAATACCTTACTTTCAATTAAGTTCTTCAGTTCGCGCGGCCAGCTCTGCTTTGGGCTACTGTTTCCCGTAAATGGTTGGCACGGCTCGCTTCGTGGTGTGGAAAATGATGTATAATACCTTACTTTCAAGTAAGCTCTTCAGTTCGCGCGGCCAGCTCTGCTTTGGGCTACTGTTTCCCGTAAATGGTTGGCACGGCTCGCTTCGCGCTATGGAAAATCATGTATAATACCTTACTTTCAATTAAGTTCTTCAGTTCGCGCGGCCAGCTCTGCTTTGGGCTACTGTTTCCCGTAAATCGTTGGCACGGCACGCTTCGCGCTATGGAAAATCATGTATAATACCTTACTTTCAAGTAAGCTCTTCAGTTCGCGCGGCCAGCTCTGCTTTGGGCTACTGTTTCCCGTAAATCGTTGGCACGGCTCGCTTCGCGGTGTGGAAAATCATGTATAATACCTTACTTTCAATTAAGTTCTTCAGTTCGCGCGGCCAGCTCTGCTTTGGGCTACTGTTTCCCGTAAATGGTTGGCACGGCTCGCTTCGCGCTATGGAAAATCATGTATAATACCTTACTTTCAATTAAGTTCTTCAGTTCGCGCGGCCAGCTCTGCTTTGGGCTACTGTTTCCCGTAAATCGTTGGCACGGCACGCTTCGCGCTATGGAAAATCATGTATAATACCTTACTTTCAAGTAAGCTCTTCAGCTCGCGCGGCCAGCTCTGCTTTGGGCTACTGTTCCCGTAAATGGTTGGCACGGCTCGCTTCGTGGTGTGGAAAATGATGTATAATACCTTACTTTCAAGTAAGCTCTTCAGTTCGCGCGGCCAGCTCTGCTTTGGGCTACTGTTTCCCGTAAATGGTTGGCACGGCTCGCTTCGCGCTATGGAAAATCATGTATAATACCTTACTTTCAATTAAGTTCTTCAGTTCGCGCGGCCAGCTCTGCTTTGGGCTACTGTTTCCCGTAAATCGTTGGCACGGCTCACTTCGCGCTATGGAAAATCATGTATAATACCTTACTTTCAAGTAAGCTCTTCAGTTCGCGCGGCCAGCTCTGCTTTGGGCTACTGTTTCCCGTAAATGGTTGGCACGGCTCGCTTCGCGCTATGGAAAATCATGTATAATACCTTACTTTCAATTAAGTTCTTCAGTTCGCGCGGCCAGCTCTGCTTTGGGCTACTGTTTCCCGTAAATCGTTGGCACGGCACGCTTCGCGCTATGGAAAATCATGTATAATACCTTACTTTCAAGTAAGCTCTTCAGTTCGCGCGGCCAGCTCTGCTTTGGGCTACTGTTTCCCGTAAATCGTTGGCACGGCACGCTTCGCGCTATGGAAAATCATGTATAATACCTTACTTTCAAGTAAGCTCTTCAGCTCGCGCGGCCAGCTCTGCTTTGGGCTACTGTTTCCCGTAAATGGTTGGCACGGCTCGCTTCGTGGTGTGGAAAATGATGTATAATACCTTACTTTCAAGTAAGCTCTTCAGTTCGCGCGGCCAGCTCTGCTTTGGGCTACTGTTTCCCGTAAATCGTTGGCACGGCACGCTTCGCGCTATGGAAAATCATGTATAATACCTTACTTTCAATTAAGCTCTTCAGTTCGCGCGGCCAGCTCTGCTTTGGGCTACTGTTTCCCGTAAATCGTTGGCACGGCTCACTTCGGGCTATGGAAAATCATGTATAATACCTTACTTTCAAGTAAGCTCTTCAGTTCGCGCGGCCAGCTCTGCTTTGGGCTACTGTTTCCCGTAAATGGTTGGCACGGCTCGCTTCGCGCTATGGAAAATCATGTATAATACCTTACTTTCAATTAAGTTCTTCAGTTCGCGCGGCCAGCTCTGCTTTGGGCTACTGTTTCCCGTAAATGGTTGGCACGGCTCGCTTCGCGCTTTGGAAAATCATGTATAATACCTTACTTTCAATTAAGCTCTTCAGTTCGCGCGGCCAGCTCTGCTTTGGGCTACTGTTTCCCGTAAATCGTTGGCACGGCTCTCTTCGCGCTATGGAAAATCATGTATAATACCTTACTTTCAAGTAAGCTCTTCAGTTCGCGCGGCCAGCTCTGCTTTGGGCTACTGTTTCCCGTAAATCGTTGGCACGGCTCGCTTCGCGCTATGGAAAATCATGTATAATACCTTACTTTCAATTAAGCTCTTCAGTTCGCGCGGCCAGCTCTGCTTTGGTCTACTGTTTCCCGTAAATGGTTGGCACGGCTCGCTTCGCGGTGTGGAAAATGATGTATAATACCTTACTTTCAATTAAGCTCTTCAGTTCGCGCGGCCAGCTCTGCTTTGGTCTACTGTTTCCCGTAAATGGTTGGCACGGCTCGCTTCGCGCTATGGAAAATCATGTATAATACCTTACTTTCAAGTAAGCTCTTCAGTTCGCGCGGCCAGCTCTGCTTTGGTCTACTGTTTCCCGTAAATGGTTGGCACGGCTCGCTTCGCGGTGTGGAAAATGATGTATAATACCTTACTTTCAATTAAGCTCTTCAGTTCGCGCGGCCAGCTCTGCTTTGGTCTACTGTTTCCCGTAAATGGTTGGCACGGCTCGCTTCGCGCTATGGAAAATCATGTATAATACCTTACTTTCAATTAAGCTCTTCAGTTCGCGCGGCCAGCTCTGCTTTGGGCTACTGTTTCCCGTAAATGGTTGGCACGGCTCGCTTCGCGGTGTGGAAAATGATGTATAATACTTTACTTTCAATTAAGCTCTTCAGTTCGCGCGGCCAGCTCTGCTTTGGTCTACTGTTTCCCGTAAATGGTTGGCACGGCTCGCTTCGCGCTATGGAAAATCATGTATAATACCTTACTTTCAATTAAGCTCTTCAGTTCGCGCGCCCAGCTCTGCTTTGGGCTACTGTTTCACGTAAATCGTTGGCACGGCTCGCTTCGCGCTATGGAAAATCATGTATAATACCTTACTTTCAATTAAGTTCTTCAGTTCGCGCGGCCAGCTCTGCTTTGGTCTACTGTTTCCCGTAAATGGTTGGCACGGCTCGCTTCGTGCTATGGAAAATCATGTATAATACCTTACTTTCAATTAAGCTCTTCAGTTCGCGCGGCCAGCTCTGCTTTGGGCTACTGTTTCCCGTAAATCGTTGGCACGGCTCGCTTCGCGCTATGGAAAATCATGTATAATACCTTACTTTCAATTAAGCTCTTCAGTTCGCGCGGCCAGCTCTGCTTTGGTCTACTGTTTCCCGTAAATGGTTGGCACGGCTCGCTTCGCGGTGTGGAAAATGATGTATAATAGCTTACTTTCAATTAAGCTCTTCAGTTCGCGCGGCCAGCTCTGCTTTGGTCTACTGTTTCCCGTAAATGGTTGGCACGGCTCGCTTCGCGCTATGGAAAATCATGTATAATACCTTACTTTCAATTAAGCTCTTCAGTTCGCGCGGCCAGCTCTGCTTTGGGCTACTGTTTCCCGTAAATGGTTGGCACGGCTCGCTTCGCCGTGTGGAAAATGATGTATAATACTTTACTTTCAATTAAGCTCTTCAGTTCGCGCGGCCAGCTCTGCTTTGGTCTACTGTTTCCCGTAAATGGTTGGCACGGCTCGCTTCGCGCTATGGAAAATCATGTATAATACCTTACTTTCAATTAAGCTCTTCAGTTCGCGCGCCCAGCTCTGCTTTGGGCTACTGTTTCACGTAAATCGTTGGCACGGCTCGCTTCGCGCTATGGAAAATCATGTATAATACCTTACTTTCAATTAAGTTCTTCAGTTCGCGCGGCCAGCTCTGCTTTGGTCTACTGTTTCCCGTAAATGGTTGGCACGGCTCGCTTCGCGCTATGGAAAATCATGTATAATACCTTACTTTCAATTAAGCTCTTCAGTTCGCGCGGCCAGCTCTGCTTTGGGCTACTGTTTCCCGTAAATCGTTGGCACGGCACGCTTCGCGCTATGGAAAATCATGTATAATACCTTACTTTCAATTAAGCTCTTCAGTTCGCGCGGCCAGCTCTGCTTTGGTCTACTGTTTCCCGTAAATGGTTGGCACGGCTCGCTTCGCGCTATGGAAAATCATGTATAATACCTTACTTTCAATTAAGCTCTTCAGTTCGCGCGGCCAGCTCTGCTTTGGGCTACTGTTTCCCGTAAATGGTTGGCACGGCTCGCTTCGCGGTGTGGAAAATGATGTATAATACTTTACTTTCAATTAAGCTCTTCAGTTCGCGCGGCCAGCTCTGCTTTGGTCTACTGTTTCCCGTAAATGGTTGGCACGGCTCGCTTCGCGCTATGGAAAATCATGTATAATACCTTACTTTCAATTAAGCTCTTCAGTTCGCGCGGCCAGCTCTGCTTTGGGCTACTGTTTCCCGTAAATGGTTGGCACGGCTCGCTTCGCGCTATGGAAAATGATGTATAATAGCTTACTTTCAATTAAGCTCTTCAGTTCGCGCGGCCAGCTCTGCTTTGGTCTACTGTTTCCCGTAAATGGTTGGCACGGCTCGCTTCGCGCTATGGAAAATCATGTATAATACCTTACTTTCAATTAAGCTCTTCAGTTCGCGCGGCCAGCTCTGCTTTGGGCTACTGTTTCCCGTAAATGGTTGGCACGGCTCGCTTCGCGGTGTGGAAAATGATGTATAATACTTTACTTTCAATTAAGCTCTTCAGTTCGCGCGGCCAGCTCTGCTTTGGTCTACTGTTTCCCGTAAATGGTTGGCACGGCTCGCTTCGCGCTATGGAAAATCATGTATAATACCTTACTTTCAATTAAGCTCTTCAGTTCGCGCGCCCAGCTCTGCTTTGGGCTACTGTTTCACGTAAATCGTTGGCACGGCTCGCTTCGCGCTATGGAAAATCATGTATAATACCTTACTTTCAATTAAGTTCTTCAGTTCGCGCGGCCAGCTCTGCTTTGGGCTACTGTTTCCCGTAAATGGTTGGCACGGCTCGCTTCGCGGTGTGGAAAATGATGTATAATACTTTACTTTCAATTAAGCTCTTCAGTTCGCGCGGCCAGCTCTGCTTTGGTCTACTGTTTCCCGTAAATGGTTGGCACGGCTCGCTTCGCGCTATGGAAAATGATGTATAATAGCTTACTTTCAATTAAGCTCTTCAGTTCGCGCGGCCAGCTCTGCTTTGGTCTACTGTTTCCCGTAAATGGTTGGCACGGCTCGCTTCGCGCTATGGAAAATCATGTATAATACCTTACTTTCAATTAAGCTCTTCAGTTCGCGCGGCCAGCTCTGCTTTGGGCTACTGTTTCCCGTAAATGGTTGGCACGGCTCGCTTCGCGGTGTGGAAAATGATGTATAATACTTTACTTTCAATTAAGCTCTTCAGTTCGCGCGGCCAGCTCTGCTTTGGTCTACTGTTTCCCGTAAATGGTTGGCACGGCTCGCTTCGCGCTATGGAAAATCATGTATAATACCTCACTTTCAATTAAGCTCTTCAGTTCGCGCGCCCAGCTCTGCTTTGGGCTACTGTTTCACGTAAATCGTTGGCACGGCTCGCTTCGCGCTATGGAAAATCATGTATAATACCTTACTTTCAATTAAGTTCTTCAGTTCGCGCGGCCAGCTCTGCTTTGGGCTACTGTTTCACGTAAATCGTTGGCACGGCTCGCTTCGCGCTATGGAAAATCATGTATAATACTTTACTTTCAATTAAGCTCTTCAGTTCGCGCGGCCAGCTCTGCTTTGGTCTACTGTTTCCCGTAAATGGTTGGCACGGCTCGCTTCGCGGTGTGGAAAATGATGTATAATACCTTACTTTCAATTAAGCTCTTCAGTTCGCGCGGCCAGCTCTGCTTTGGTCTACTGTTTCCCGTAAATGGTTGGCACGGCTCGCTTCGCGCTATGGAAAATCATGTATAATACCTTACTTTCAATTAAGCTCTTCAGTTCGCGCGGCCAGCTCTGCTTTGGGCTACTGTTTCCCGTAAATGGTTGGCACGGCACGCTTCGCGGTGTGGAAAATGATGTATAATACCTTACTTTCAATTAAGCTCTTCAGTTCGCGCGGCCAGCTCTGCTTTGGTCTACTGTTTCCCGTAAATGGTTGGCACGGCTCGCTTCGCGCTATGGAAAATCATGTATAATACTTTACTTTCAATTAAGCTCTTCAGTTCGCGCGGCCAGCTCTGCTTTGGGCTACTGTTTCCCGTAAATGGTTGGCACGGCACGCTTCGCGGTGTGGAAAATGATGTATAATACCTTACTTTCAATTAAGCTCTTCAGTTCGCGCGGCCAGCTCTGCTTTGGTCTACTGTTTCCCGTAAATGGTTGGCACGGCTCGCTTCGCGCTATGGAAAATCATGTATAATACTTTACTTTCAATTAAGCTCTTCAGTTCGCGCGGCCAGCTCTGCTTTGGTCTACTGTTTCCCGTAAATGGTTGGCACGGCACGCTTCGCGGTGTGGAAAATGATGTATAATACCTTACTTTCAATTAAGCTCTTCAGTTCGCGCGGCCAGCTCTGCTTTGGTCTACTGTTTCCCGTAAATGGTTGGCACGGCTCGCTTCGCGCTATGGAAAATCATGTATAATACCTTACTTTCAATTAAGCTCTTCAGTTCGCGCGGCCAGCTCTGCTTTGGTCTACTGTTTCCCGTAAATGGTTGGCACGGCTCGCTTCGCGGTGTGGAAAATGATGTATAATACCTTACTTTCAATTAAGCTCTTCAGTTCGCGCGGCCAGCTCTGCTTTGGGCTACTGTTTCACGTAAATCGTTGGCACGGCTCGCTTCGCGCTATGGAAAATCATGTATAATACTTTACTTTCAATTAAGCTCTTCAGTTCGCGCGGCCAGCTCTGCTTTGGTCTACTGTTTCCCGTAAATGGTTGGCACGGCTCGCTTCGCGGTGTGGAAAATGATGTATAATACCTTACTTTCAATTAAGCTCTTCAGTTCGCGCGGCCAGCTCTGCTTTGGTCTACTGTTTCCCGTAAATGGTTGGCACGGCTCGCTTCGCGCTATGGAAAATCATGTATAATACTTTACTTTCAATTAAGCTCTTCAGTTCGCGCGGCCAGCTCTGCTTTGGTCTACTGTTTCCCGTAAATGGTTGGCACGGCACGCTTCGCGGTGTGGAAAATGATGTATAATACCTTACTTTCAATTAAGCTCTTCAGTTCGCGCGGCCAGCTCTGCTTTGGTCTACTGTTTCCCGTAAATGGTTGGCACGGCTCGCTTCGCGCTATGGAAAATCATGTATAATACCTTACTTTCAATTAAGCTCTTCAGTTCGCGCGGCCAGCTCTGCTTTGGGCTACTGTTTCCCGTAAATGGTTGGCACGGCTCGCTTCGCGGTGTGGAAAATGATGTATAATACTTTACTTTCAATTAAGCTCTTCAGTTCGCGCGGCCAGCTCTGCTTTGGTCTACTGTTTCCCGTAAATGGTTGGCACGGCTCGCTTCGCGCTATGGAAAATCATGTATAATACCTTACTTTCAATTAAGCTCTTCAGTTCGCGCGCCCAGCTCTGCTTTGGGCTACTGTTTCACGTAAATCGTTGGCACGGCTCGCTTCGCGCTATGGAAAATCATGTATAATACCTTACTTTCAATTAAGTTCTTCAGTTCGCGCGGCCAGCTCTGCTTTGGGCTACTGTTTCCCGTAAATGGTTGGCACGGCTCGCTTCGCGGTGTGGAAAATGATGTATAATACTTTACTTTCAATTAAGCTCTTCAGTTCGCGCGGCCAGCTCTGCTTTGGTCTACTGTTTCCCGTAAATGGTTGGCACGGCTCGCTTCGCGCTATGGAAAATGATGTATAATAGCTTACTTTCAATTAAGCTCTTCAGTTCGAGCGGCCAGCTCTGCTTTGGTCTACTGTTTCCCGTAAATGGTTGGCACGGCTCGCTTCGCGCTATGGAAAATCATGTATAATACCTTACTTTCAATTAAGCTCTTCAGTTCGCGCGGCCAGCTCTGCTTTGGGCTACTGTTTCCCGTAAATGGTTGGCACGGCTCGCTTCGCGGTGTGGAAAATGATGTATAATACTTTACTTTCAATTAAGCTCTTCAGTTCGCGCGGCCAGCTCTGCTTTGGTCTACTGTTTCCCGTAAATGGTTGGCACGGCTCGCTTCGCGCTATGGAAAATCATGTATAATACCTTACTTTCAATTAAGCTCTTCAGTTCGCGCGCCCAGCTCTGCTTTGGGCTACTGTTTCACGTAAATCGTTGGCACGGCTCGCTTCGCGCTATGGAAAATCATGTATAATACCTTACTTTCAATTAAGCTCTTCAGTTCGCGCGGCCAGCTCTGCTTTGGTCTACTGTTTCCCGTAAATGGTTGGCACGGCACGCTTCGCGGTGTGGAAAATGATGTATAATACCTTACTTTCAATTAAGCTCTTCAGTTCGCGCGCCCAGCTCTGCTTTGGGCTACTGTTTCACGTAAATCGTTGGCACGGCTCGCTTCGCGCTATGGAAAATCATGTATAATACCTTACTTTCAATTAAGCTCTTCAGTTCGCGCGGCCAGCTCTGCTTTGGGCTACTGTTTCCCGTAAATGGTTGGCACGGCTCGCTTCGCGGTGTGGAAAATGATGTATAATACTTTACTTTCAATTAAGCTCTTCAGTTCGCGCGGCCAGCTCTGCTTTGGTCTACTGTTTCCCGTAAATGGTTGGCACGGCTCGCTTCGCGCTATGGAAAATCATGTATAATACCTTACTTTCAATTAAGCTCTTCAGTTCGCGCGCCCAGCTCTGCTTTGGGCTACTGTTTCACGTAAATCGTTGGCACGGCTCGCTTCGCGCTATGGAAAATCATGTATAATACCTTACTTTCAATTAAGCTCTTCAGTTCGCGCGGCCAGCTCTGCTTTGGGCTACTGTTTCCCGTAAATGGTTGGCACGGCTCGCTTCGCGGTGTGGAAAATGATGTATAATACTTTACTTTCAATTAAGCTCTTCAGTTCGCGCGGCCAGCTCTGCTTTGGTCTACTGTTTCCCGTAAATGGTTGGCACGGCTCGCTTCGCGCTATGGAAAATCATGTATAATACCTTACTTTCAATTAAGCTCTTCAGTTCGCGCGCCCAGCTCTGCTTTGGGCTACTGTTTCACGTAAATCGTTGGCACGGCTCGCTTCGCGCTATGGAAAATCATGTATAATACCTTACTTTCAATTAAGCTCTTCAGTTCGCGCGGCCAGCTCTGCTTTGGTCTACTGTTTCCCGTAAATGGTTGGCACGGCACGCTTCGCGGTGTGGAAAATGATGTATAATACCTTACTTTCAATTAAGCTCTTCAGTTCGCGCGCCCAGCTCTGCTTTGGGCTACTGTTTCACGTAAATCGTTGGCACGGCTCGCTTCGCGCTATGGAAAATCATGTATAATACCTTACTTTCAATTAAGCTCTTCAGTTCGCGCGGCCAGCTCTGCTTTGGGCTACTGTTTCCCGTAAATGGTTGGCACGGCTCGCTTCGCGGTGTGGAAAATGATGTATAATACTTTACTTTCAATTAAGCTCTTCAGTTCGCGCGGCCAGCTCTGCTTTGGTCTACTGTTTCCCGTAAATGGTTGGCACGGCTCGCTTCGCGCTATGGAAAATCATGTATAATACCTTACTTTCAATTAAGCTCTTCAGTTCGCGCGCCCAGCTCTGCTTTGGGCTACTGTTTCACGTAAATCGTTGGCACGGCTCGCTTCGCGCTATGGAAAATCATGTATAATACCTTACTTTCAATTAAGCTCTTCAGTTCGCGCGGCCAGCTCTGCTTTGGTCTACTGTTTCCCGTAAATGGTTGGCACGGCTCGCTTCGCGCTATGGAAAATCATGTATAATACCTTACTTTCAATTAAGCTCTTCAGTTCGCGCGGCCAGCTCTGCTTTGGGCTACTGTTTCCCGTAAATGGTTGGCACGGCTCGCTTCGCGGTGTGGAAAATGATGTATAATACTTTACTTTCAATTAAGCTCTTCAGTTCGCGCGGCCAGCTCTGCTTTGGTCTACTGTTTCCCGTAAATGGTTGGCACGGCTCGCTTCGCGCTATGGAAAATCATGTATAATACCTTACTTTCAATTAAGCTCTTCAGTTCGCGCGCCCAGCTCTGCTTTGGGCTACTGTTTCACGTAAATCGTTGGCACGGCTCGCTTCGCGCTATGGAAAATCATGTATAATACCTTACTTTCAATTAAGTTCTTCAGTTCGCGCGGCCAGCTCTGCTTTGGTCTACTGTTTCCCGTAAATGGTTGGCACGGCTCGCTTCGCGCTATGGAAAATCATGTATAATACCTTACTTTCAATTAAGCTCTTCAGTTCGCGCGGCCAGCTCTGCTTTGGGCTACTGTTTCCCGTAAATCGTTGGCACGGCTCGCTTCGCGCTATGGAAAATCATGTGTAATACCTTACTTTCAATTAAGCTCTTCAGTTCGCGCGGCCAGCTCTGCTTTGGGCTACTGTTTCCGTAAATCGTTGGCACGGCTCGCTTCGCGCTATGGAAAATCATGTATAATACCTTACTTTCAATTAAGCTCTTCAGTTCGCGCGGCCAGCTCTGCTTTGGGCTACTGTATCCCGTAAATGGTTGGCACGGCTCGCTTCGCGCTATGGAAAATCATGTATAATACCTTACTTTCAATTAAGCTCTTCAGTTCGCGCGGCCAGCTCTGCTTTGGGCTACTGTTTCCCGTAAATCGTTGGCACGGCTCGCTTCGCGCTATGGAAAATCATGTATAATACCTTACTTTCAATTAGGCTCTTCAGTTCGCGCTGGCAGCTCTGCTTTGGGCTACTGTTTCCCGTAAATGGTTAGCACGGCTCGTTTCGCGGTGCGGAAAATCATGTATAATACCTTACTTTCAATTAAGCTCTTCAGTTCGCGCGGCCAGCTCTGCTTTGGGCTACTGTTTCCCGTAAATTCGT
>NW_027460419.1:0-83087 GCF_050947875.1 Dermacentor variabilis | reverse complement strand
CGATATGCATGCAAATGGTGCTTTTGGCAGAACGCGCACGTGGATTTCTACCAAACGACGTGAAAAGCATGCCGATGCTGCTCTTTTTAGCACCCGCACATGGATTTGTGCCAAAACGCGTTTTAAGCATGCACATGCATCTTTTGGTTGACGCGACGCAGTTTTCTGCAAAACCGCACGATATGCATGCAAATGGTGCTTTTGGCTGAACGCGCACGTGGATTTCTACCAAACGACGTGAAAAGCATGCCGATGCTGCTCTTTTTAGCACCCGCGCATGGATTTGTGCCAAAACGCGTTTTAAGCATGCACATGCATCTTTTGGTAGACGCGGACGCAGTTTTCTGCAAAACCACACGATATGCATGCAAATGGTACTTTTGGCAGAACGCGCACGTGGATTTCTACCAAACGACGTTAAAAGGATGCCGATGCTGCTCTTTTTAGCACCCGCACATGGATTTGTGCCAAAAAGCGTTTTAAGCATGCACATGCATCTTTTGGTATACGCGGACGCAGTTTTCTGCAAAACCACACGATATGCATGCAAATGGTGCTTTTGGCAGAACGCGCACGTGGATTTCTACCAAACGACGTGAAAAGCATGCCGATGCTGCTCTTTTTAGCACCCGCACATGGATTTGTGCCAAAACGCGTTTTAAGAATGCACATGCATCTTTTGGTAGACGCGGACGCAGTTTTCTGCAAAACCACACGATATGCATGCAAATGGTGCTTTTGGCAGAACGCGCACGTGGATTTTTACCAAACGACGTGAAAAGCATGCCGATGCTGCTCTTTATAGCACCCGCACATAGATTTGTGCCAAAACTCGTTTTAAGCATGCACATGCATCTTTTGGTAGACGTGGACGCAGTTTTCTGCAAAACCACACGATATGCATGCAAATGGTGCTTTTGGCAGAACGCGCACGTGGATTTCTACCAAACGACGTGAAAAGCATGCCGATGCCGCCCTTTTTAGCACGCGCACATGGATTTGTGCCAAAACGCGTTTTAAGCATGCACATGCATCTTTTGATAGACGCGGACGCAGTTTTCTGCAAAACCACACGATATGCATGCAAATGGTGCTTTTTGGCAGAACGCGCACGTGGATTTCTACCAAACGACGTGAAAAGCATGCCGATGCTGCTCTTTTTAGCACCCGCACATGGATTTGTGCCAAAACGCGTTTTAAGCATGCACATGCATCTTTTGGTAGACGCGGACGCAGTTTCTGCAAAACCACACGATATGCATGCAAATGGTGCTTTTGGCAGAACGCGCACGTGGATTTCTACCAAACGACGTGAAAAGCATGCCGATGCTGCTCTTTTTAGCACCCGCACATGGATTTCTGCCAAAACGCGTTTTAAGCATGCACATGCATCTTTTGGTAGACGCGGACGCAGTTTTCTGCAAAACCACACGATATGCATGCAAATGGTGCTTTTGGCAGAACGCGCACGTGGATTTCTACCAAACGACGTGAAAAGCATGCCGATGCTGCTCTTTTTAGCACCCGCACATGGATTTGTGCCAAAACGCGTTTTAAGCATGCACATGCATCTTCTGGCAGACGCGGACGCAGTTTTCTGCAAAACCACACGATATGCATGCAAATGGTGCTTTTGGCAGAACGCGCACGTGGATTTCTACCAAGCGACGTGAAAAGCATGCCGATGCTGCTCTTTTTAGCACCCGCACATGGATTTGCGCCAAAACGCGTTTTAAGCATGCACATGCATCTTTTGGTAGACGCGGACGCAGTTTTCTGCAAAACCACACGACATGCATGCAAATGGTGCTTTTGGCAGAACGCGCACGTGGATTTCTACCAAACGACGTGAAAATCATGCCGATGCTGCTCTTTTTAGCACCCGCACATGGATTTGTGCCAAAACGCGTTTTAAGCATGCACATGCATCTTTTGGTAGACGCGGACGCAGTTTTCTGCAAAACCACACGATATGTATGCAAATGGTGCTTTTGGCAGAACGCGCACGTGGATTTCTACCAAACCACGTGAAAAGCATGCCGATGCTGCTCTTTTTAGCACCCGCACATGGATTTGTGCCAAAACGCGTTTTAAGCATGCACATGCATCTTTTGGTAGACGCGGACGCAGTTTTCTACAAAACCACACGATATGCATGCAAATGGTGCTTTTGGCCGAACGCGCACGTCGATTTCTACCAAACGACGTGAAAAGCATGCCGATGCTGCTCTTTTTAGCACCCGCACATGGATTTGTGCCAAAACGCGTTTTAAGCATGCACATGCATCTTTTGGTAGACGCGGACGCAGTTTTCTGCAAAACCACACGATATGCATGCAAATGGTGCTTTTGGCCGAACGCTCACGTGGATTTCTACCAAACGACATGAAAAGCATACCGATGCTGATCTTTTTAGCACCCGCACATGGATTTGTGCCAAAACGCGTTTTAAGCATGCACATGCATCTTTTGGTAGACGCGGACGCAGTTTTCTGCAAAACCACACGATATGCATGCAAATGGTGCTTTTGGCAGGACGCCAAACGTGGATTTCTACCAAACGACGTGAAAAGCATGCCGATGCTGCTCTTTTTAGCACCCGCACATGGATTTGTGCCAAAACGCGTTTTAAGCATGTACATGCATCTTTTGGTAGACGCGGACGCAGTTTTCTGCAAAACCACACGATATGCATGCAAATGGTGCTTTTGGCAGAACGCGCACGTGGATTTCTACCAAACGACGTGAAAAGCATGCCGATGCTGCTCTTTTTAGCACCCGCACATGGATTTGTGCCAAAACGCGTTTCAAGCATGCACATGCATCTTTTGGTAGACGCGGACGCAGTTTTCTGCAAAACCACACGATATGCATGCAAATGGTGCTTTTGGCAGAACGCGCACGTGGATTTCTACCAAACGACTTGAAAAGCATGCCGATGCTGCTCTTTTTAGCTCCCGCACATGGATTTGTGCCAAAACGCGTTTTAAGCATGCACATGCATCTTTTGGTAGACGCGGACGCAG
Source organism: Dermacentor variabilis (assembly GCF_050947875.1). NCBI lineage: Eukaryota > Metazoa > Arthropoda > Arachnida > Ixodida > Ixodidae > Dermacentor > Dermacentor variabilis. The sequence goes on along the minus strand of NW_027460419.1, from coordinate 80,061 downwards.
TTTTCTGCAAAACCACACGATATGCATGCAAATGGTGCTTTTGGCAGAACGCGCACGTGGATTTCTACCAAACGACGTGAAAAGAATGCCGATGCTGCTCTTTTTAGCACCCGCACATGGATTTGTGCCAAAACGCGTTTTAAGCATGCACATGCATCTTTGGTAGACGCGGACGCAGTTTTCTGCAAAACCACACGATATGCATGCAAATGGTGCTTTTGGCAGAACGCGCACGTGGATTTCTACCAAACGACGTGAAAAGCATGCCGATGCTGCTCTTTTTAGCACCCGCACATGGATTTGTGCCAAAAAGCGTTTTAAGCATGCACATGCATCTTTTGGTAGACGCGGACGCAGTTTTCTGCAAAACCACACGATATGCATGCAAATGGTGCTTTTGGCAGAACGCGCACGTGGATTTCTACCAAACGACGTGAAAAACATGCCGATGCTGCTCTTTTTAGCACCCGCACATGGATTTGTGCCAAAACGCGTTTTAAGCATGCACATGCATCTTTTGGTAGACGCGGACGCAGTTTTCTGCAAAACCACACGATATGCATGCAAATGGTGCTTTTGGCAGAACGCGCACGTGGATTTCTACCAAACGACGTGAAAAGCATGCCGATGCTGCTCTTTTTAGCACCCGCACATGTATTTGCGCCAAAACGCGTTTTAAGCATGCACATGCATCTTTTGGTAGACGCGGACGCCGTTTTCTGCAAAACCACACGATATGCATGCAAATGGTGCTTTTGGCAGAACGCGCACGTGGATTTCTACCAAACGACGTGAAAAGCATGCCGATGCTGCTCTTTTTAGCACCCGCACATGTATTTGTGCCAAAACGCGTTTTAAGCATGCACATGCATCTTTTGGTAGACGCGGACGCCGTTTTCTGCAAAACCACACGATATGCATGCAAATGGTGCTTTTGGCAGAACGCGCACGTGGATTTCTACCAAACTACGTGAAAAGCATGCCGATGCTGCTCTTTTTAAAACCCGCACATGGATTTGTGCCAAAACGCGTTTTTAAACATGCACATGCATCTTTTGGTAGACGCGGACGCAGTTTTCTGCAAAACCACACGATATGCATGCAAATGGTGCTTTTGGCAGAATGCGCACGGGGATTTCTACCAAACGACGTGAAAAGCATGCCGATGCTGCTCTTTTTAGCACCCGCACATGGATTTGTGCCAAAACGCGTTTTAAGCATGCACATGCATCTTTTGGTAGACGCGGACGCAGTTTTCCGCAAAACCACACGATATGCATGCAAATGGTGCTTTTGGCAGAACGCGCACGTGGATTTCTACCAAACGACGTGAAAAGCATGCCGACGCTGCTCTTTTTAGCACCCGCACATGGATTTGTGCCAAAACGCGTTTTAAGCATGCACATGCATCATTTGGTAGACGCGGACGCAGTTTTCTGCAAAACCACACGATATGCATGCAAATGGTGCTTTTGGCAGAACGCGCACGTGGATTTCTACCAAACGACGTGAAAAGCATGCCGATGCTGCTCTTTTTAGCACCCGCACATGGATTTGTGCCAAAACGCGTTTTAAGCATGTACATGCATCTTTTGGCAGACGCGGACGCAGTTTTCTGCAAAACCACACGATATGCATGCAAATGGTGCTTTTGGCAGAACGCGCACGTGGATTTCTACCAAACGACGTGAAAAGCATGCCGATGCTGCTCTTTTTAGCACCCGCACATGGATTTGTGCCAAAAAGCGTTTTAAGCATGCACATGCATCTTTTGGTAGACGCGGACGCAGTTTTCTGCAAAACCACACGATATGCATGCAAATGGTGCTTTTGGCAGAACGCGCACGTGGATTTCTACCAAACGACGTGAAAAGCATGCCGATGCTGCTCTTTTTAGCACCCGCACATGGATTTGTGCCAAAACGCGTTTTAAGCATGCACATGCATCTTTTGGTAGACGCGGACGCAGTTTTCTGCAAAACCACACGATATGCATGCAAATGGTGCTTTTGGCAGAATGCGCACGTGGATTTCTACCAAACGACGTGAAAAGCATGCCGATGCTGCTCTTTTTAGCACCCGCACATGGATTTGTGCCAAAACGCCTTTTAAGCATCCACATGCATCTTTTGATAGACGCGGACGCAGTTTTCTGCAAAACCACACGATATGCATGCAAATGGTGCTTTTGGCAGAACGCGCACGTGGATTTCTACCAAACAACGTGAAAAGCATGCCGATGCTGCTCTTTATAGCACCCGCACATAGATTTGTGCCAAAACTCGTTTTAAGCATGCACATGCATCTTTTGGTAGACGTGGACGCAGTTTTCTGCAAAACCACACGATATGCATGCAAATGGTGCTTTTGGCAGAACGCGCACGTGGATTTCTACCAAACGACGTGAAAAGCATGCCGATGCCGCCCTTTTTAGCACGCGCACATGGATTTGTGCCAAAACGCGTTTTAAGCATGCACATGCATCTTTTGATAGACGCGGACGCAGTTTTCTGCAAAACCACACGATATGCATGCAAATGGTGCTTTTTGGCAGAACGCGCACGTGGATTTCTACCAAACGACGTGAAAAGCATGCCGATGCTGCTCTTTTTAGCACCCGCACATGGATTTGTGCCAAAACGCGTTTTAAGCATGCACATGCATCTTTTGGTAGACGCGGACGCAGTTTTCTGCAAAACCACACGATATGCATGCAAATGGTGCTTTTGGCAGAACGCGCACGTGGATTTCTACCAAACGACGTGAAAAGCATGCCGATGCTGCTCTTTTTAGCACCCGCACATGGATTTCTGCCAAAACGCGTTTTAAGCATGCACATGCATCTTTTGGTAGACGCGGACGCAGTTTTCTGCAAAACCACACGATATGCATGCAAATGGTGCTTTTGGCAGAACGCGCACGTGGATTTCTACCAAACGACGTGAAAAGCATGCCGATGCTGCTCTTTTTAGCACCCGCACATGGATTTGTGCCAAAACGCGTTTTAAGCATGCACATGCATCTTCTGGCAGACGCGGACGCAGTTTTCAGCAAAACCACACGATATGCATGCAAATGGTGCTTTTGGCAGAACGCGCACGTGGATTTCTACCAAGCGACGTGAAAAGCATGCCGATGCTGCTCTTTTTAGCACCCGCACATGGATTTGCGCCAAAACGCGTTTTAAGCATGCACATGCATCTTTTGGTAGACGCGGACGCAGTTTTCTGCAAAACCACACGACATGCATGCAAATGGTGCTTTTGGCAGAACGCGCACGTGGATTTCTACCAAACGACGTGAAAATCATGCCGATGCTGCTCTTTTTAGCACCCGCACATGGATTTGTGCCAAAACGCGTTTTAAGCATGCACATGCATCTTTTGGTAGACGCGGACGCAGTTTTCTGCAAAACCACACGATATGTATGCAAATGGTGCTTTTGGCAGAACGCGCACGTGGATTTCTACCAAACCACGTGAAAAGCATGCCGATGCTGCTCTTTTTAGCACCCGCACATGGATTTGTGCCAAAACGCGTTTTAAGCATGCACATGCATCTTTTGGTAGACGCGGACGCAGTTTTCTACAAAACCACACGATATGCATGCAAATGGTGCTTTTGGCCGAACGCGCACGTCGATTTCTACCAAACGACGTGAAAAGCATGCCGATGCTGCTCTTTTTAGCACCCGCACATGGATTTGTGCCAAAACGCGTTTTAAGCATGCACATGCATCTTTTGGTAGACGCGGACGCAGTTTTCTGCAAAACCACACGATATGCATGCAAATGGTGCTTTTGGCCGAACGCTCACGTGGATTTCTACCAAACGACATGAAAAGCATACCGATGCTGATCTTTTTAGCACCCGCACATGGATTTGTGCCAAAACGCGTTTTAAGCATGCACATGCATCTTTTGGTAGACGCGGACGCAGTTTTCTGCAAAACCACACGATATGCATGCAAATGGTGCTTTTGGCAGGACGCCAAACGTGGATTTCTACCAAACGACGTGAAAAGCATGCCGATGCTGCTCTTTTTAGCACCCGCACATGGATTTGTGCCAAAACGCGTTTTAAGCATGTACATGCATCTTTTGGTAGACGCGGACGCAGTTTTCTGCAAAACCACACGATATGCATGCAAATGGTGCTTTTGGCAGAACGCGCACGTGGATTTCTACCAAACGACGTGAAAAGCATGCCGATGCTGCTCTTTTTAGCACCCGCACATGGATTTGTGCCAAAACGCGTTTTAAGCATGCACATGCATCTTTTGGTAGACGCGGACGCAGTTTTCTGCAAAACCACACGATATGCATGCAAATGGTGCTTTTGGCAGAACGCGCACGTGGATTTCTACCAAACGACTTGAAAAGCATGCCGATGCTGCTCTTTTTAGCTCCCGCACATGGATTTGTGCCAAAACGCGTTTTAAGCATGCACATGCATCTTTTGGTAGACGCGGACGCAGTTTTCTGCAAAACCACACGATATGCATGCAAATGGTGCTTTTGGCAGAACGCGCACGTGGATTTCTACCAAACGACGTGAAAAGAATGCCGATGCTGCTCTTTTTAGCACCCGCACATGGATTTGTGCCAAAACGCGTTTTAAGCATGCACATGCATCTTTGGTAGACGCGGACGCAGTTTTCTGCAAAACCACACGATATGCATGCAAATGGTGCTTTTGGCAGAACGCGCACGTGGATTTCTACCAAACGACGTGAAAAGCATGCCGATGCTGCTCTTTTTAGCACCCGCACATGGATTTGTGCCAAAAAGCGTTTTAAGCATGCACATGCATCTTTTGGTAGACGCGGACGCAGTTTTCTGCAAAACCACACGATATGCATGCAAATGGTGCTTTTGGCAGAACGCGCACGTGGATTTCTACCAAACGACGTGAAAAACATGCCGATGCTGCTCTTTTTAGCACCCGCACATGGATTTGTGCCAAAACGCGTTTTAAGCATGCACATGCATCTTTTGGTAGACGCGGACGCAGTTTTCTGCAAAACCACACGATATGCATGCAAATGGTGCTTTTGGCAGAACGCGCACGTGGATTTCTACCAAACGACGTGAAAAGCATGCCGATGCTGCTCTTTTTAGCACCCGCACATGTATTTGCGCCAAAACGCGTTTTAAGCATGCACATGCATCTTTTGGTAGACGCGGACGCCGTTTTCTGCAAAACCACACGATATGCATGCAAATGGTGCTTTTGGCAGAACGCGCACGTGGATTTCTACCAAACGACGTGAAAAGCATGCCGATGCTGCTCTTTTTAGCACCCGCACATGTATTTGTGCCAAAACGCGTTTTAAGCATGCACATGCATCTTTTGGTAGACGCGGACGCCGTTTTCTGCAAAACCACACGATATGCATGCAAATGGTGCTTTTGGCAGAACGCGCACGTGGATTTCTACCAAACGACGTGAAAAGCATGCCGATGCTGCTCTTTTTAAAACCCGCACATGGATTTGTGCCAAAACGCGTTTTAAACATGCACATGCATCTTTTGGTAGACGCGGACGCAGTTTTCTGCAAAACCACACGATATGCATGCAAATGGTGCTTTTGGCAGAATGCGCACGGGGATTTCTACCAAACGACGTGAAAAGCATGCCGATGCTGCTCTTTTTAGCACCCGCACATGGATTTGTGCCAAAACGCGTTTTAAGCATGCACATGCATCTTTTGGTAGACGCGGACGCAGTTTTCCGCAAAACCACACGATATGCATGCAAATGGTGCTTTTGGCAGAACGCGCACGTGGATTTCTACCAAACGACGTGAAAAGCATGCCGACGCTGCTCTTTTTAGCACCCGCACATGGATTTGTGCCAAAACGCGTTTTAAGCATGCACATGCATCATTTGGTAGACGCGGACGCAGTTTTCTGCAAAACCACACGATATGCATGCAAATGGTGCTTTTGGCAGAACGCGCACGTGGATTTCTACCAAACGACGTGAAAAGCATGCCGATGCTGCTCTTTTTAGCACCCGCACATGGATTTGTGCCAAAACGCGTTTTAAGCATGTACATGCATCTTTTGGCAGACGCGGACGCAGTTTTCTGCAAAACCACACGATATGCATGCAAATGGTGCTTTTGCAGAACGCGCACGTGGATTTCTACCAAACGACGTGAAAAGCATGCCGATGCTGCTCTTTTTAGCACCCGCACATGGATTTGTGCCAAAAAGCGTTTTAAGCATGCACATGCATCTTTTGGTAGACGCGGACGCAGTTTTCTGCAAAACCACACGATATGCATGCAAATGGTGCTTTTGGCAGAACGCGCACGTGGATTTCTACCAACGACGTGAAAAGCATGCCGATGCTGCTCTTTTTAGCACCCGCACATGGATTTGTGCCAAAACGCGTTTTAAGCATGCACATGCATCTTTTGGTAGACGCGGACGCAGTTTTCTGCAAAACCACACGATATGCATGCAAATGGTGCTTTTGGCAGAATGCGCACGTGGATTTCTACCAAACGACGTGAAAAGCATGCCGATGCTGCTCTTTTTAGCACCCGCACATGGATTTGTGCCAAAACGCCTTTTAAGCATCCACATGCATCTTTTGATAGACGCGGACGCAGTTTTCTGCAAAACCACACGATATGCATGCAAATGGTGCTTTTGGCAGAACGCGCACGTGGATTTCTACCAAACGACGTGAAAAGCATGCCGATGCTGCTCTTTTTAGCACCCGCACATGGATTTGTGCCAAAACGCGTTTTAAGCATGCACATGCGTCTTTTGGTTGACGCGGACGCAGTTTTCTGCAAAACCGCACGATATGCATGCAAATGGTGCTTTTGGCTGAACGCGCACGTGGATTTCTACCAAACGACGTGAAAAGCATGCCGATGCTGCTCTTTTTAGCACCCGCGCATGGATTTGTGCCAAAACGCGTTTTAAGCATGCACATGCATCTTTTGGTAGACGCGGACGCAGTTTTCTGCAAAACCACACGATATGCATGCAAATGGTACTTTTGGCAGAACGCGCACGTGGATTTCTACCAAACGACGTTAAAAGGATGCCGATGCTGCTCTTTTTAGCACCCGCACATGGATTTGTGCCAAAAAGCGTTTTAAGCATGCACATGCATCTTTTGGTATACGCGGACGCAGTTTTCTGCAAAACCACACGATATGCATGCAAATGGTGCTTTTGGCAGAACGCGCACGTGGATTTCTACCAAACGACGTGAAAAGCATGCCGATGCTGCTCTTTTTAGCACCCGCACATGGATTTGTGCCAAAACGCGTTTTAAGAATGCACATGCATCTTTTGGTAGACGCGGACGCAGTTTTCTGCAAAACCACACGATATGCATGCAAATGGTGCTTTTGGCAGAACGCGCACGTGGATTTTTACCAAACGACGTGAAAAGCATGCCGATGCTGCTCTTTATAGCACCCGCACATAGATTTGTGCCAAAACTCGTTTTAAGCATGCACATGCATCTTTTGGTAGACGTGGACGCAGTTTTCTGCAAAACCACACGATATGCATGCAAATGGTGCTTTTGGCAGAACGCGCACGTGGATTTCTACCAAACGACGTGAAAAGCATGCCGATGCCGCCCTTTTTAGCACGCGCACATGGATTTGTGCCAAAACGCGTTTTAAGCATGCACATGCATCTTTTGATAGACGCGGACGCAGTTTTCTGCAAAACCACACGATATGCATGCAAATGGTGCTTTTTGGCAGAACGCGCACGTGGATTTCTACCAAACGACGTGAAAAGCATGCCGATGCTGCTCTTTTTAGCACCCGCACATGGATTTGTGCCAAAACGCGTTTTAAGCATGCACATGCATCTTTTGGTAGACGCGGACGCAGTTTTCTGCAAAACCACACGATATGCATGCAAATGGTGCTTTTGGCAGAACGCGCACGTGGATTTCTACCAAACGACGTGAAAAGCATGCCGATGCTGCTCTTTTTAGCACCCGCACATGGATTTCTGCCAAAACGCGTTTTAAGCATGCACATGCATCTTTTGGTAGACGCGGACGCAGTTTTCTGCAAAACCACACGATATGCATGCAAATGGTGCTTTTGGCAGAACGCGCACGTGGATTTCTACCAAACGACGTGAAAAGCATGCCGATGCTGCTCTTTTTAGCACCCGCACATGGATTTGTGCCAAAACGCGTTTTAAGCATGCACATGCATCTTCTGGCAGACGCGGACGCAGTTTTCTGCAAAACCACACGATATGCATGCAAATGGTGCTTTTGGCAAAACGCGCACGTGGATTTCTACCAAGCGACGTGAAAAGCATGCCGATGCTGCTCTTTTTAGCACCCGCACATGGATTTGCGCCAAAACGCGTTTTAAGCATGCACATGCATCTTTTGGTAGACGCGGACGCAGTTTTCTGCAAAACCACACGACATGCATGCAAATGGTGCTTTTGGCAGAACGCGCACGTGGATTTCTACCAAACGACGTGAAAATCATGCCGATGCTGCTCTTTTTAGCACCCGCACATGGATTTGTGCCAAAACGCGTTTTAAGCATGCACATGCATCTTTTGGTAGACGCGGACGCAGTTTTCTGCAAAACCACACGATATGCATGCAAATGGTGCTTTTGGCAGAACGCGCACGTGGATTTCTACCAAACCACGTGAAAAGCATGCCGATGCTGCTCTTTTTAGCACCCGCACATGGATTTGTGCCAAAACGCGTTTTAAGCATGCACATGCATCTTTTGGTAGACGCGGACGCAGTTTTCTACAAAACCACACGATATGCATGCAAATGGTGCTTTTGGCCGAACGCGCACGTCGATTTCTACCAAACGACGTGAAAAGCATGCCGATGCTGCTCTTTTTAGCACCCGCACATGGATTTGTGCCAAAACGCGTTTTAAGCATGCACATGCATCTTTTGGTAGACGCGGACGCAGTTTTCTGCAAAACCACACGATATGCATGCAAATGGTGCTTTTGGCCGAACGCTCACGTGGATTTCTACCAAACGACATGAAAAGCATACCGATGCTGATCTTTTAGCACCCGCACATGGATTTGTGCCAAAACGCGTTTTAAGCATGCACATGCATCTTTTGGTAGACGCGGACGCAGTTTTCTGCAAAACCACACGATATGCATGCAAATGGTGCGTTTGGCAGGACGCCAAACGTGGATTTCTACCAAACGACGTGAAAAGCATGCCGATGCTGCTCTTTTTAGCACCCGCACATGGATTTGTGCCAAAACGCGTTTTAAGCATGTACATGCATCTTTTGGTAGACGCGGACGCAGTTTTCTGCAAAACCACACGATATGCATGCAAATGGTGCTTTTGGCAGAACGCGCACGTGTATTTCTACCAAACGACGTGAAAAGCATGCCGATGCTGCTCTTTTTAGCACCCGCACATGGATTTGTGCCAAAACGCGTTTTAAGCATGCACATGCATCTTTTGGTAGACGCGGACGCAGTTTTCTGCAAAACCACACGATATGCATGCAAATGGTGCTTTTGGCAGAACGCGCACGTGGATTTCTACCAAACGACTTGAAAAGCATGCCGATGCTGCTCTTTTTAGCTCCCGCACATGGATTTGTGCCAAAACGCGTTTTAAGCATGCACATGCATCTTTTGGTAGACGCGGACGCAGTTTTCTGCAAAACCACACGATATGCATGCAAATGGTGCTTTTGGCAGAACGCGCTCGTGGATTTCTACCAAACGACGTGAAAAGAATGCCGATGCTGCTCTTTTTAGCACCCGCACATGGATTTGTGCCAAAACGCGTTTTAAGCATGCACATGCATGTTTGGTAGACGCGGACGCAGTTTTCTGCAAAACCACACGATATGCATGCAAATGGTGCTTTTGGCAGAACGCGCACGTGGATTTCTACCAAACGACGTGAAAAGCATGCCGATGCTGCTCTTTTTAGCACCCGCACATGGATTTGTGCCAAAAAGCGTTTTAAGCATGCACATGCATCTTTTGGTAGACGCGGACGCAGTTTTCTGCAAAACCACACGATATGCATGCAAATGGTGCTTTTGGCAGAACGCGCACGTGGATTTCTACCAAACGACGTGAAAAACATGCCGATGCTGCTCTTGTTAGCACCCGCACATGGATTTGTGCCAAAACGCGTTTTAAGCATGCACATGCATCTTTTGGTAGACGCGGACGCAGTTTTCTGCAAAACCACACGATATGCATGCAAATGGTGCTTTTGGCAGAACGCGCACGTGGATTTCTACCAAACGACGTGAATAGCATGCCGATGCTGCTCTTTTTAGCACCCGCACATGGATTTGTGCCAAAACGCGTTTTAAGCATGCACATGCATCTTCTGGCAGACGCGGACGCAGTTTTCTGCAAAACCACACGATATGCATGCAAATGGTGCTTTTGGCAGAACGCGCACGTGGATTTCTACCAAGCGACGTGAAAAGCATGCCGATGCTGCTCTTTTTAGCACCCGCACATGGATTTGCGCCAAAACGCGTTTTAAGCATGCACATGCATCTTTTGGTAGACGCGGACGCAGTTTTCTGCAAAACCACACGACATGCATGCAAATGGTGCTTTTGGCAGAACGCGCACGTGGATTTCTACCAAACGACGTGAAAATCATGCCGATGCTGCTCTTTTTAGCACCCGCACATGGATTTGTGCCAAAACGCGTTTTAAGCATGCACATGCATCTTTTGGTAGACGCGGACGCAGTTTTCTGCAAAACCACACGATATGCATGCAAATGGTGCTTTTGGCAGAACGCGCACGTGGATTTCTACCAAACCACGTGAAAAGCATGCCGATGCTGCTCTTTTTAGCACCCGCACATGGATTTGTGCCAAAACGCGTTTTAAGCATGCACATGCATCTTTTGGTAGACGCGGACGCAGTTTTCTACAAAACCACACGATATGCATGCAAATGGTGCTTTTGGCCGAACGCGCACGTCGATTTCTACCAAACGACGTGAAAAGCATGCCGATGCTGCTCTTTTTAGCACCCGCACATGGATTTGTGCCAAAACGCGTTTTAAGCATGCACATGCATCTTTTGGTAGACGCGGACGCAGTTTTCTGCAAAACCACACGATATGCATGCAAATGGTGCTTTTGGCCGAACGCTCACGTGGATTTCTACCAAACGACATGAAAAGCATACCGATGCTGATCTTTTTAGCACCCGCACATGGATTTGTGCCAAAACGCGTTTTAAGCATGCACATGCATCTTTTGGTAGACGCGGACGCAGTTTTCTGCAAAACCACACGATATGCATGCAAATGGTGCTTTTGGCAGGACGCCAAACGTGGATTTCTACCAAACGACGTGAAAAGCATGCCGATGCTGCTCTTTTTAGCACCCGCACATGGATTTGTGCCAAAACGCGTTTTAAGCATGTACATGCATCTTTTGGTAGACGCGGACGCAGTTTTCTGCAAAACCACACGATATGCATGCAAATGGTGCTTTTGGCAGAACGCGCACGTGTATTTCTACCAAACGACGTGAAAAGCATGCCGATGCTGCTCTTTTTAGCACCCGCACATGGATTTGTGCCAAAACACGTTTTAAGCATGCACATGCATCTTTTGGTAGACGCGGACGCAGTTTTCTGCAAAACCACACGATATGCATGCAAATGGTGCTTTTGGCAGAACGCGCACGTGGATTTCTACCAAACGACTTGAAAAGCATGCCGATGCTGCTCTTTTTAGCTCCCGCACATGGATTTGTGCCAAAACGCGTTTTAAGCATGCACATGCATCTTTTGGTAGACGCGGACGCAGTTTTCTGCAAAACCACACGATATGCATGCAAATGGTGCTTTTGGCAGAACGCGCACGTGGATTTCTACCAAACGACGTGAAAAGAATGCCGATGCTGCTCTTTTTAGCACCCGCACATGGATTTGTGCCAAAACGCGTTTTAAGCATGCACATGCATCTTTGGTAGACGCGGACGCAGTTTTCTGCAAAACCACACGATATGCATGCAAATGGTGCTTTTGGCAGAACGCGCACGTGGATTTCTACCAAACGACGTGAAAAGCATGCCGATGCTGCTCTTTTTAGCACCCGCACATGGATTTGTGCCAAAAAGCGTTTTAAGCATGCACATGCATGTTTTGGTAGACGCGGACGCAGTTTTCTGCAAAACCACACGATATGCATGCAAATGGTGCTTTTGGCAGAACGCGCACGTGGATTTCTACCAAACGACGTGAAAAACATGCCGATGCTGCTCTTGTTAGCACCCGCACATGGATTTGTGCCAAAACGCGTTTTAAGCATGCACATGCATCTTTTGGTAGACGCGGACGCAGTTTTCTGCAAAACCACACGATATGCATGCAAATGGTGCTTTTGGCAGAACGCGCACGTGGATTTCTACCAAACGACGTGAATAGCATGCCGATGCTGCTCTTTTTAGCACCCGCACATGTATTTGTGCCAAAACGCGTTTTAAGCATGCACATGCATCTTTTGGTAGACGCGGACGCCGTTTTCTGCAAAACCACACGATATGCATGCAAATGGTGCTTTTGGCAGAACGCGCACGTGGATTTCTACCAAACGACGTGAAAAGCATGCCGATGCTGCTCTTTTTAGCACCCGCACATGGATTTGTGCCAAAAAGCGTTTTAAGCATGCACATGCATCTTTTGGTAGACGTGGACGCAGTTTTCTGCAAAACCACACGATATGCATGCAAATGGTGTTTTTGGCAGAACGCGCACGTGGATTTCTACCAAACGACGTGAAAAGCATGCCGATGCCGCCCTTTTTAGCACGCGCACATGGATTTGTGCCAAAACGCGTTTTAAGCATGCACATGCATCTTTTGATAGACGCGGACGCAGTTTTCTGCAAAACCACACGATATGCATGCAAATGGTGCTTTTTGGCAGAACGCGCACGTGGATTTCTACCAAACGACGTGAAAAGCATGCCGATGCTGCTCTTTTTAGCACCCGCACATGGATTTGTGCCAAAACGCGTTTTAAGCATGCACATGCATCTTTTGGTAGACGCGGACGCAGTTTTCTGCAAAACCACACGATATGCATGCAAATGGTGCTTTTGGCAGAACGCGCACGTGGATTTCTACCAAACGACGTGAAAAGCATGCCGATGCTGCTCTTTTTAGCACCCGCACATGGATTTCTGCCAAAACGCGTTTTAAGCATGCACATGCATCTTTTGGTAGACGCGGACGCAGTTTTCTGCAAAACCACACGATTTGCATGCAAATGGTGCTTTTGGCAGAACGCGCACGTAGATTTCTACCAAACGACGTGAAAAGCATGCCGATGCTGCTCTTTTTAGCACCCGCACATGGATTTCTGCCAAAACGCGTTTTAAGCATGCACATGCATCTTTTGGTAGACGCGGACGCAGTTTTCTGCAAAACCACACGATATGCATGCAAATGGAGCTTTTGGCAGAACGCGCACGTGGATTTCTACCAAACGACGTGAAAAGCATGCCGATGCTGCTCTTTTTAGCACCCGCACATGGATTTGTGCCAAAACGCGTTTTAAGCATGCACATGCATCTTTTGGCAGACGCGGACGCAGTTTTCTGCAAAACCACACGATATGCATGCAAATGGTGCTTTTGGCAGAACGCGCACGTGGATTTCTACCAAGCGACGTGAAAAGCATGCCGATGCTGCTCTTTTTAGCACCCGCACATGGATTTGCGCCAAAACGCGTTTTAAGCATGCACATGCATCTTTTGGTAGACGCGGACGCAGTTTTCTGCAAAACCACACGACATGCATGCAAATGGTGCTTTTGGCAGAACGCGCACGTGGATTTCTACCAAACGACGTGAAAATCATGCCGATGCTGCTCTTTTTAGCACCCGCACATGGATTTGTGCCAAAACGCGTTTTAAGCATGCACATGCATCTTTTGGTAGACGCGGACGCAGTTTTCTGCAAAACCACACGATATGCATGCAAATGGTGCTTTTGGCAGAACGCGCACGTGGATTTCTACCAAACCACGTGAAAAGCATGCCGATGCTGCTCTTTTTAGCACCCGCACATGGATTTGTGCCAAAACGCGTTTTAAGCATGCACATGCATCTTTTGGTAGACGCGGACGCAGTTTTCTACAAAACCACACGATATGCATGCAAATGGTGCTTTTGGCCGAACGCGCACGTCGATTTCTACCAAACGACGTGAAAAGCATGCCGATGCTGCTCTTTTTAGCACCCGCACATGGATTTGTGCCAAAACGCGTTTTAAGCATGCACATGCATCTTTTGGTAGACGCGGACGCAGTTTTCTGCAAAACCACACGATATGCATGCAAATGGTGCTTTTGGCCGAACGCTCACGTGGATTTCTACCAAACGACATGAAAAGCATACCGATGCTGATCTTTTTAGCACCCGCACATGGATTTGTGCCAAAACGCGTTTTAAGCATGCACATGCATCTTTTGGTAGACGCGGACGCAGTTTTCTGCAAAACCACACGATATGCATGCAAATGGTGCTTTTGGCAGGACGCCAAACGTGGATTTCTACCAAACGACGTGAAAAGCATGCCGATGCTGCTCTTTTTAGCACCCGCACATGGATTTGTGCCAAAACGCGTTTTAAGCATGCACATGCATCTTTTGGTAGACGCGGACGCAGTTTTCTGCAAAACCACACGATATGCATGCAAATGGTGCTTTTGGCAGAACGCGCACGTGGATTTCTACCAAACGACTTGAAAAGCATGCCGATGCTGCTCTTTTTAGCTCCCGCACATGGATTTGTGCCAAAACGCGTTTTAAGCATGCACATGCATCTTTTGGTAGACGCGGACGCAGTTTTCTGCAAAACCACACGATATGCATGCAAATGGTGCTTTTGGCAGAACGCGCACGTGGATTTCTACCAAACGACGTGAAAAGAATGCCGATGCTGCTCTTTTTAGCACCCGCACATGGATTTGTGCCAAAACGCGTTTTAAGCATGCACATGCATCTTTGGTAGACGCGGACGCAGTTTTCTGCAAAACCACACGATATGCATGCAAATGGTGCTTTTGGCAGAACGCGCACGTGGATTTCTACCAAACGACGTGAAAAGCATGCCGATGCTGCTCTTTTTAGCACCCGCACATGGATTTGTGCCAAAAAGCGTTTTAAGCATGCACATGCATCTTTTGGTAGACGCGGACGCAGTTTTCTGCAAAACCACACGATATGCATGCAAATGGTGCTTTTGGCAGAACGCGCACGTGGATTTCTACCAAACGACGTGAAAAATATGCCGATGCTGCTCTTTTTAGCACCCGCACATGGATTTGTGCCAAAACGCGTTTTAAGCATGCACATGCATCTTTTGGTAGACGCGGACGCAGTTTTCTGCAAAACCACACGATATGCATGCAAATGGTGCTTTTGGCAGAACGCGCACGTGGATTTCTACCAAACGACGTGAAAAGCATGCCGATGCTGCTCTTTTTAGCACCCGCACATGTATTTGTGCCAAAACGCGTTTTAAGCATGCACATGCATCTTTTGGTAGACGCGGACGCCGTTTTCTGCAAAACCAGACGATATGCATGCAAATGGTGCTTTTGGCAGAACGCGCACGTGGATTTCTACCAAACGACGTGAAAAGCATGCCGATGCTGCTCTTTTTAGCACCCGCACATGTATTTGTGCCAAAACGCGTTTTAAGCATGCACATGCATCTTTTGGTAGACGCGGACGCCGTTTTCTGCAAAACCACACGATATGCATGCAAATGGTGCTTTTGGCAGAACGCGCACGTGGATTTCTACCAAACGACGTGAAAAGCATGCCGATGCTGCTCTTTTTAAAACCCGCACATGGATTTGTGCCAAAACGCGTTTTAAACATGCACATGCATCTTTTGGTAGACGCGGACGCAGTTTTCTGCAAAACCACACGATATGCATGCAAATGGTGCTTTTGGCAGAATGCGCACGTGGATTTCTACCAAACGACGTGAAAAGCATGCCGATGCTGCTCTTTTTAGCACCCGCACATGGATTTGTGCCAAAACGCGTTTTAAGCATGCACATGCATCTTTTGGTAGACGCGGACGCAGTTTTCCGCAAAACCACACGATATGCATGCAAATGGTGCTTTTGGCAGAACGCGCACGTGGATTTCTACCAAACGACGTGAAAAGCATGCCGATGCTGCTCTTTTTAGCACCCGCACATGGATTTGTGCCAAAACGCGTTTTAAGCATGCACATGCATCATTTGGTAGACGCGGACGCAGTTTTCTGCAAAACCACACGATATGCATGCAAATGGTGCTTTTGGCAGAACGCGCACGTGGATTTCTACCAAACGACGTGAAAAGCATGCCGATGCTGCTCTTATTAGCACCCGCACATGGATTTGTGCCAAAACGCGTTTTAAGCATGCACATGCATCTTTTGGCAGACGCGGACGCAGTTTTCTGCAAAACCACACGATATGCATGCAAATGGTGCTTTTGGCAGAACGCGCACGTGGATTTCTACCAAACGACGTGAAAAGCATGCCGATGCTGCTCTTTTTAGCACCCGCACATGGATTTGTGCCAAAAAGCGTTTTAAGCATGCACATGCATCTTTTGGTAGACGCGGACGCAGTTTTCTGCAAAACCACACGATATGCATGCAAATGGTGCTTTTGGCAGAACGCGCACGTGGATTTCTACCAAACGACGTGAAAAGCATGCCGATGCTGCTCTTTTTAGCACCCGCACATGGATTTGTGCCAAAACGCGTTTTAAGCATGCACATGCATCTTTTGGTAGACGCGGACGCAGTTTTCTGCAAAACCACACGATATGCATGCAAATGGTGCTTTTGGCAGAATGCGCACGTGGATTTCTACCAAACGACGTGAAAAGCATGCCGATGCTGCTCTTTTTAGCACCCGCACATGGATTTGTGCCAAAACGCCTTTTAAGCATCCACATGCATCTTTTGATAGACGCGGACGCAGTTTTCTGCAAAACCACACGATATTCATGCAAATGGTGCTTTTGGCAGAACGCGCACGTGGATTTCTACCAAACGACGTGAAAAGCATGCCGATGCTGCTCTTTTTAGCACCCGCACATGGATTTGTGCCAAAACGCGTTTTAAGCATGCACATGCATCTTTTGGTTGACGCGGACGCAGTTTTCTGCAAAACCGCACGATATGCATGCAAATGGTGCTTTTGGCTGAACGCGCACGTGGATTTCTACCAAACGACGTGAAAAGCATGCCGATGCTGCTCTTTTTAGCACCCGCACATGGATTTGTGCCAAAACGCGTTTTAAGCATGCACATGCATCTTTTGGTAGACGCGGACGCAGTTTTCTGCAAAACCACACGATATGCATGCAAATGGTACTTTTGGCAGAACGCGCACGTGGATTTCTACCAAACGACGTGAAAAGCATGCCGATGCTGCTCTTTTTAGCACCCGCACATGGATTTGTGCCAAAAAGCGTTTTAAGCATGCACATGCATCTTTTGGTATACGCGGACGCAGTTTTCTGCAAAACCACACGATATGCATGCAAATGGTGCTTTTGGCAGAACGCGCACGTGGATTTCTACCAAACGACGTGAAAAGCATGCCGATGCTGCTCTTTTTAGCACCCGCACATGGATTTGTGCCAAAACGCGTTTTAAGAATGCACATGCATCTTTTGGTAGACGCGGACGCAGTTTTCTGCAAAACCACACGATATGCATGCAAATGGTGCTTTTGGCAGAACGCGCACGTGGATTTCTACCAAACGACGTGAAAAGCATGCCGATGCTGCTCTTTATAGCACCCGCACATAGATTTGTGCCAAAACTCGTTTTAAGCATGCACATGCATCTTTTGGTAGACGTGTACGCAGTTTTCTGCAAAACCACACGATATGCATGCAAATGGTGCTTTTGGCAGAACGCGCACGTGGATTTCTACCAAACGACGTGAAAAGCATGCCGATGCCGCCCTTTTTAGCACGCGCACATGGATTTGTGCCAAAACGCGTTTTAAGCATGCACATGCATCTTTTGATAGACACGGACGCAGTTTTCTGCAAAACCACACGATATGCATGCAAATGGTGCTTTTTGGCAGAACGCGCACGTGGATTTCTACCAAACGACGTGAAAAGCATGCCGATGCTGCTCTTTTTAGCACCCGGACATGGATTTGTGCCAAAACGCGTTTTAAGCATGCACATGCATCTTTTGGTAGACGCGGACGCAGTTTTCTGCAAAACCACACGATATGCATGCAAATGGTGCTTTTGGCAGAACGCGCACGTGGATTTCTACCAAACGACGTGAAAAGCATGCCGATGCTGCTCTTTTTAGCACCCGCACATGGATTTCTGCCAAAACGCGTTTTAAGCATGCACATGCATCTTTTGGTAGACGCGGACGCAGTTTTCTGCAAAACCACACGATATGCATGCAAATGGTGCTTTTGGCAGAACGCGCACGTGGATTTCTACCAAACGACGTGAAAAGCATGCCGATGCTACTCTTTTTAGCACCCGCACATGGATTTGTGCCAAAACGCGTTTTAAGCATGCACATGCATCTTTTGGTATACGCGGACGCAGTTTTCTGCAAAACCACACGATATGCATGCAAATGGTGCTTTTGGCAGAACGCGCACGTGGATTTCCACCAAACGACGTGAAAAGCATGCCGATGCTGCTCTTTTTAGCACCCGCACATGGATTTGTGCCAAAACGCGTTTTAAGCATGCACATGCATCTTTTGGTAGACGCGGACGCAGTTTTCTGCAAAACCACACGATATGCATGCAAATGGTGCTTTTGGCAGAACGCGCACGTGGATTTCTACCAAACGACGTGAACAGCATGCCGATGCTGCTCTTTTTAGCACCCGCACATGGATTTGTGCCAAAAAGCGTTTTAAGCATGCACATGCATCTTTTGGTATACGCGGACGCAGTTTTCTGCAAAAGCACACGATATGCATGCAAATGGTGCTTTTGGCAGAACGCGCACGTGGATTTCTACCAAACGACGCGAAAAGCATGCCGATGCTGCTCTTTTTAGCACCCGCACATGGATTTGTGCCAAAACGCGTTTTAAGCATGCACATGCATCTTTTGGTAGATGCGGACGCAGTTTTCTGCAAAACCACACGATATGCATGCAAATGGTGCTTTTGGCAGAACGCGCACGTGGATTTCTACCAAACGACGTGAAAAGCATGCCGATGCTGCTCTTTTTAGCACCCGCACATGGATTTGTGCCAAAAAGCGTTTTAAGCATGCACATGCATCTTTTGGTATACGCGGACGCAGTTTTCTGCAAAACCACACGATATGCATGCAAATGGTGCTTTTGGCAGAACGCGCACGTGGATTTCTACCAAACGACGCGAAAAGCATGCCGATGCTGCTCTTTTTAGCACCCGCACATGGATTTGTGCCAAAACGCGTTTTAAGCATGCACATGCATCTTTTGGTAGATGCGGACGCAGTTTTCTGCAAAACCACACGATATGCATGCAAATGGTGCTTTTGGCAGAACGCGCACGTGGATTTCTACCAAACGACGTGAAAAGCATGCCGATGCTGCTCTTTATAGCACCCGCACATGGATTTGTGCCAAAACGCGTTTTAAGCATGCACATGCATCTTTTGGTAGACGCGGACGCAGTTTTCTGCAAAACCACACGATATGCATGCAAATGGTGCTTTTGGCAGAACGCGCACGTGGATTTCTACCAAACGACGTGAAAAGCATGCCGATGCTGCTCTTTTTAGCACCCGCACATGGATTTGTGCCAAAACGCGTTTTAAGCATGCACATGCATATTTTGGTAGACGCGGACGCAGTTTTCTGCAAAACCACACGATATGCATGCAAATGGTACTTTTGGCCGAACGCGCTTGTGGATTTCTACCAAACGACGTGAAAAGCATGCCGATGCTGCTCTTTTTAGCACCCGCACATGGATTTGTGCCAAAACGCGTTTTAAGCATGCACATGCATCTTTTGGTAGACGCGGACGCAGTTTTCTTCAAAACCACACGATATGCATGCAAATGGTGCTTTTGGCAGAACGCGCACGTGGATTTCTACCAAACGACGTGAAAAGCATGCGGATGCTGCTCTTTTTAGCACCCGCACATGGATTTGTGCCAAAACTCGTTTTAAGCATGCACATGCATCTTTTGGTAGACGCGGACGCAGTTTTCTGCAAAACCACACGATATGCAAGCAAATGGTGCTTTTGGCAGAACGCGCACGTGGATTTCTACCAAACGACGTGAAAAGCATGCCGATGCTGCTCTTTTTAGCACGCGCATATGGATTTGTGCCAAAACGCGTTTTAAGCATGCACATGCATCTTTTTTATAGACGCGGACGCAGTTTTCTGCAAAACCACACGATATGCATGCAAATGGTGCTTTTTGGCAGAATGCGCACGTGGATTTCTACCAAACGACGTGAAAAGCATGCCGATGCTGCTCTTTTTAGCACCCGCACATGGATTTGTGCCAAAACGCGTTTTAAGCATGCACATGCATCTTTTGGTAGACGCGGACGCAGTTTTCTGCAAAACCACACGATATGCATGCAAATGGTTCTTTTGGCAGAACGCGCACGTGGATTTCTACCAAACGACGTGAAAAGCATGCCGATGCTGCTCTTTTTAGCACCCGCACATGGATTTGTGCCAAAACGCGTTTTAAGCATGCACATGCATCTTTTGGTAGACGCGGACGCAGTTTTCTGCAAAACCACACGATATGCATGCAAATTGTGCTTTTGGCAGAACGCGCACGTGGATTTCTACCAAACGACGTGAAAAGCATGCCGATGCTGCTCTTTTTAGCACCCGCACATGGATTTGTACCAAAACGCGTTTTAAGCATGCACATGCATCTTTTGGTAGACGCGGACGCAGTTTTCTGCAAAACCGCACGATATGCATGCAAATGGTGCTTTTGGCAGAACGCGCACGTGGATTTCTACCAAACGACGTGAAAAGCATGCCGATGCTGCTCTTTTTAGCACCCGCACATGGATTTGTGCCAAAAAGCGTTTTAAGCATGCACACGCATCTTTTGGTAGACGCGGACGCAGTTTTCTGCAAAACCACACGATATGCATGCAAAAGGTGCTTTTGGCAGAACGCGCACGTGGATTTCTACCAAACGACGTGAAAAGCATGCCGATGCTGCTCTTTTTAGCACCCGCACATGGATTTGTGCAAACGCTTTTTAAGCATGCACATGCATCTTTTGGTAGACGTGGACTTAGTTTTCTGCAAAACCACACGATATACATGCAAATGGTGCTTTTGGCAGAACGCGCACGTGGATTTCTACCAAACGACGTGAAAAGCATGCCGATGCTGCTCTTTTTAGCACCCGCACATGGATTTGTGCCAAAACGCGTTTTAAGCATGCACATGCATCTTTTGGTAGACGCGGACGCAGTTTTCTGCAAAACCACACGATATGCATGCAAAATCGTGCTTTTGGCAGAACGCGCACGTGGATTTCTACCAAACGACGTGAAAAGCATGCCGATGCTGCTCTTTTTAGCACCCGCACATGGATTTGTGCCAAAACGCGTTTTAAGCATGCACATGCATCTTTTGGTAGACGCGGACGCAGTTTTCTGCAAAACCACACGATATGCATGCAAATGGTGCTTTTGGCAGAACGCGCACGTGGATTTCTACCAAACGACGTGAAAAGCATGCCGATGCTGCTCTTTTTAGCACCCGCACATGTATTTGTGCCAAAACGCGTTTTAAGCATGCACATCCATATTTTGGTAGACGCGGACGCAGTTTTCTGCAAAACCACACGATATGCATGTAAATGGTGCTTTTGGCCGAACGCGCACGTGGATTTCTACCAAACGACGTGAAAAGCATGCCGATGCTACTCTTTTTAGCACCCGCACATGGATTTGTGCCAAAACGCGTTTTAAGCATGCACATGCATGTTTTAGTAGACGCAGACGCAGTTTTCTGCAAAACCGCACGATATGCACGCAAATGGTAGTTTTGGCAGAACGCGCACGGGGATTTCTACCAAACGACGTGAAAAGCATGCCGATGCTGCTCTTTTTAGCACCCGCACATGGATTTGTGCCAAAACGCGTTTTAAGCATGCACATGCATCTTTTAGTAGACGCGGACGCAGTTTTCTGCAAAACCACACGATATGCATGCAAATGGTGCTTTTGGCAGAACGCGCACGTGGATTTCTACCAAACGACGTAAAAAGCATGCCGATGCTGCTCTTTTTAGCACCCGCACATGGATTTGTGCCAAAACGCGTTTTAAGCATGCACATGCATCTTTTGGTAGACGCGGACGCAGTTTTCTGCAAAACCACACGATATGCATGCAAATGGTGCTTTTGGCCGAACGCGCACGTGGATTTCTACCAAACGACGTGAAAAGCATGCCGATGCTGCTCTTTTTAGCACCCGCACATGGATTTGTGCCAAAACGCGTTTTAAGCATGCACATGCATCTTTTAGTAGACGCGGACGCAGTTTTCTGCAAAACCACACGATATACATGCAAATGGTGCTTTTGGCAGAACGCGCACGTGGATTTCTACCAAACGACGTAAAAAGCATGCCGATGCTGCTCTTTTTAGCACCCGCACATGGATTTGTGCCAAAACGCGTTTTAAGCATGCACATGCATCTTTTGGTAGACGCGGACGCAGTTTTCTGCAAAACCACACGATATGCATGCAAATGGTGCTTTTGGCAGAACGCGCACGTGGATTTCTACCAAACGACGTGAAAAGCATGCCGATGCTGCTCTTTTTAGCACCCGCACATGGATTTGTGCCAAAACGCGTTTTAAGCATGCACATGCATCTTTTGGTAGACGCGGACGCAGTTTTCTGCAAAACCACACGATATGCATGCAAATGGTGCTTTTGGCAGAACGCGAAACGTGGATTTCTACCAAACGACGTGAAAAGCATGCCGATGCTGCTCTTTTTAGCACCCGCACATGGATTTGTGCCAAAACGCGTTTTGAGTATGCACATGCATCTTTTGGTAGACGCGGACGCCGTTTTCTGCAAAACCACACGATATGCATGCAAATGGTGCTTTTGGCAGAACGCGCACGTGGATTTCTACCAAACGACGTGAAAAGCATGCCGATGCTGCTCTTTTTAGCACCCGCACATGGATTTGTGGCAAAACGCGTTTTAAGCATGCACATGCATCTTTTGGTAGACGCGGACGCAGTTTTCTGCAAAACCACACGATATGCATGCAAATGGTGCTTTTGGCAGAACGCGCACGTGGATTTCTACCAAACGACGTGAAAAGCATGCCGATGCTGCTCTTTTTAGCACCCGCACATGGATTTGTGCCAAAACACGTTTTAAGCATGCACATGCATCTTTTGGTTGACGCGGACGCAGTTTTCTACAAAACCACACGATATGCATGCAAATGGTGCTTTTGGCAGAACGCGCTCGTGGATATCTACCAAACGACGTGAAAAGCATGCCGATGCTGCTCTTTTTAGCACCCGCACATAGATTTGTGCCAAAACGCGTTTTGAGCATGCACATGCATCTTTTGGTAGACGCGGACGCAGTTTTCTGCAAAACCACACGATATGCATGCAAATGGTGCTTTTGGCCGAACGCGCACGTGGATTTCTACCGAACGACGTGAAAAGCATGCCGATGCTGCTCTTTTTAGCACCCGCACATTATTTGTGCCAAAACGCGTTTTAAGCATCCACATGCATCTTTTGGTAGACGCGGACGCAGTTTTCTGCAAAACCACACGATATGCATGCAAATGGTGCTTTTGGCAGAACGCGCACGTGGATTTCTACCAAACGACGTAAAAAGCATGCCGATGCTGCTCTTTTTAGCACCCGCACGTGGATTTGTGCCAAAACGCGTTTTAAGCATGCACATGCATCTTTTGGTAGACGCGGACGCAGTTTTCTGCAAAACCACACGATATGCATGCAAATGGTGCTTTTGGCCGAACGCGCACGTGGATTTCTACCAAACGACGTGAAAAGCATGCCGATGCTGCTCTTTTTAGCACCCGCACATGGATTTGTGCCAAAACGCGTTTTAAGCATGCACATGCATCTTTTGGTAGACGCGGACGCAGTTTTCTGCAAAACCACACGATATGCATGCAAATGGTGGTTTTGGCAGAACGCGCTAGTGGATTTCTACCAAACGACGTGAAAAGCATGCCGATGCTGCTCTTTTTAGCACCCGCACATGGATTTGTGCGAAAACGCGTTTTAAGCATGCACATGCATCTTTTGGTAGACGCGGACGCAGTTTTCTGCAAAACCACAAGATATGCATGCAAATGGTGCTTTTGGCAGAACGCGCACGTGGATTTCTACCAAACGACGTGAAAAGTATGCCGATGCTGCTCTTTTTAGCACCCGCACATGGATTTGTGCGAAAACGCGTTTTAAGCATGCACATGCATCTTTTGGTAGACGCGGACGCAGTTTTCTGCAAAACCACACGATATGCATGCAAATGGTGCTTTTGGCAGAACGCGCACGTGGATTTCTACCAAATGAATGTGAAAAGCATGCCGATGCTGCTCTTTTTAGCACCCGCACATGGATTTGTGCCAAAACGCGTTTTAAGCATGCACATGCATATTTTGGTAGACGCGGACGCAGTTTTCTGCAAAACCACACGATATGCATGCAAATGGTGCTTTTGGCCGAACGCGCACGTGGATTTCTAACAAACGACGTGAAAAGCATACCGATGCTGCTCTTTTTAGCACCCGCACATGGATTTGTGCCATAACGCGTTTTCAGCATGCACATGCATCTTTTGGTAGACGCGGACACAGTTTTCTGCAAAACCGCACGATATGCATGCAAATGGTGCTTTTGGCAGAACGCACACGTGGATTTCTACCAAACGACGTGAAAAGCATGCCGATGCTGCTCTTTTTAGCACCCGCACATGGATTTGTGCGAAAACGCGTTTTAAGCATGCACATGCATCTTTTGGTAGACGCGGACGCAGTTTTCTGCAAAACCACACGATATGCATGCAAATGGTGCTTTTGGCAGAACGCGCACGTGGATTTCTACCAAACGACGTGAAAAGCATGCCGATGCTGCTCTTTTTAGCACCCGCACATGGATTTGTGCCAAAACGCGTTTTAAGCATACACATGCATCTTTTGGTAGACGCGGACGCAGTTTTCTGCAAAACCACACGATATGCATGCAAATGGTGCTTTTGGCTGAACGCGCACGTGGATTTCTACCAAACGACGTGAAAAGCATGCCGATGCTGCTCTTTTTAGCACCCGCACATGGATTTGTGCCAAAACGCGTTTTAAGCATGCACATGCATCTTTTGGTAGACGCGGACGCAGTTTTCTGCAAAACCACACGATATGCATGCAAATGGTGCTTTTGGCAGAACGCGAAACGTGGATTTCTACCAAACGACGTGAAAAGCATGCCGATGCTGCTCTTTTTAGCACCCGCACATGGATTTGTGCCAAAACGCGTTTTAAGTATGCACATGCATCTTTTGGTAGACGCGGACGCAGTTTTCTGCAAAACCACACGATATGCATGCAAATGGTGCTTTTGGCAGAACGCGCACGTGGATTTCTACCAAACGACGTGAAAAGCATGCCGATGCTGCTCTTTTTAGCACCCGCACATGGATTTGTGCCAAAACGCGTTTTAAGCATGCACATGCATCTTTTGGTAGACGCGGACGCAGTTTTCTGCAAAACCACACGATATGCATGCAAATGGTGCTTTTGGCAGAACGCGCACGTGGATTTCTACCAAACGACGTGAAAAGCATGCCGATGCTGCTCTTTTTAGCACCCGCACGTGGATTTGTGCCAAAACGCGTTTTAAGCATGCACATGCATCTTTTGGTAGACGCGGACGCAGTTTTCTGCAAAACCACACGATATGCATGCAAATGGTGCTTTTGGCAGAACGCGCTCGTGGATTTCTACCAAACGACGTGAAAAGCATGCCGATGCTGCTCTTTTTAGCACCCGCACATGGATTTGTGCCAAAACGCGTTTTGAGCATGCACATGCATCTTTTGGTAGACGCGGACGCAGTTTTCTGCAAAACCACACGATATGCATGCAAATGGTGCTTTTGGCCAAACGCGCACATGGATTTCTACCAAACGACGTGAAAAGCATGCCGATGCTGCTCTTTTTAGCACCCGCACATGGATTTGTGCCAAAACGCGTTTTAAGCATGCACATGCATCTTTTGGTAGACGCGGACGCAGTTTTCTGCAAAACCACACGATATGCATGCAAATGGTGCTTTTGGCAGAACGCGCACGTGGATTTCTACCAAACGACGTAAAAAGCATGCCGATGCTGCTCTTTTTAGCACCCGCACATGTATTTGTGCCAAAACGCGTTTTAAGCATGCACATGCATCTTTTGGTAGACGCGGACGCAGTTTTCTGCAAAACCACACGATATGCATGCAAATGGTGCTTTTGGCCGAACGCGCACGTGGATTTCTACCAAACGACGTGAAAAGCATGCCGATGCTGCTCTTTTTAGCACCCGCACATGGATTTGTGCCAAAACGCGTTTTGAGCATGCACATGCATCTTTTGGTAGACGCGGACGCAGTTTTCTGCAAAACCACACGATATGCACGCAAATGGTGCTTTTGGCAGAACGCGCTAGTGGATTTCTACCAAACGACGTGAAAAGCATGCCGATGCTGCTCTTTTTAGCACCCGCACATGGATTTGTGCGAAAACGCGTTTTAAGCATGCACATGCATCTTTTGGTAGACGCGGACGCAGTTTTCTGCAAAACCACAAGATATGCATGCAAATGGTGCTTTTGGCAGAACGCGCACGTGGATCTCTACCAAACGACGTGAAAAGTATGCCGATGCTGCTCTTTTTAGCACCCGCACATGGATTTGTGCGAAAACGCGTTTTAAGCATGCACATGCATCTTTTGGTAGACGCGGACGCAGTTTTCTGCAAAACCACACGATATGCATGCAAATGGTGCTTTTGGCAGAACGCGCACGTGGATTTCTACCAAATGAATGTGAAAAGCATGCCGATGCTGCTCTTTTTAGCACCCGCACATGGATTTGTGCCAAAACGCGTTTTAAGCATGCACATGCATCTTTTGGTAGACGCGGACGCAGTTTTCTGCAAAACCACACGATATGCATGCAAATGGTGCTTTTGGCAGAACGCGCACGTGGATTTCTACCAAACGACGTAAAAAGCATGCCGATGCTGCTCTTTTTAGCGCCCGCACATGGATTTGTGCCAAAACGCGTTTTAAGCATGCACATGCATCTTTTGGTAGACGCGGACGCAGTTTTCTGCAAAACCACACGATATGCATGCAAATGGTGCTTTTGGCCGAACGCGCACGTGGATTTCTACCAAACGACGTGAAAAGCATGCCGATGCTGCTCTTTTTAGCACCCGCACATGGATTTGTGCCAAAACGCGTTTTAAGCATGCACATGCATCTTTTGGTAGACGCGGACGCAGTTTTCTGCAAAACCACACGATATGCATGCAAATGGTGCTTTTGGCAGAACGCGCACGTGGATTTCTACCAAACGACGTGAAAAGCATGCCGATGCTGCTCTTTTTAGCACCCGCACATGGATTTGTGCCAAAACGCGTTTTAAGCATGCACATGCATCTTTTGGTAGACGCGGATGCAGTTTTCTGCAAAACCACACGATATGCATGCAAATGGTGCTTTTGGCAGAACGCGCTCGTGGATTTCTACCAAACGACGTGAAAAGCATGCCGATGCTGCTCTTTTTAGCACCCGCACATGGATTTGTGCCAAAACGCGTTTTGAGCATGCACATGCATCTTTTGGTAGACGCGGACGCAGTTTTCTGCAAAACCACACGATATGCATGCAAATGGTGTTTTTGGCCGAACGCGCACGTGGATTTCTACCAAACGACGTGAAAAGCATGCCGATGCTGCTCTTTTTAGCACCCGCACATGGATTTCTGCCAAAACGCGTTTTAAGCATGCACATGCATCTTTTGGTAGACGCGGACGCAGTTTTCTGCAAAACCGCACGATATGCATGCAAATGGTGCTTTTGGCAGAACGCGCACGTGGATTTCTACCAAACGACGTAAAAAGCATGCCGATGCTGCTCTTTTTAGCACCCGCACATGGATTTGTGCCAAAACGCGTTTTAAGCATGCACATGCATCTTTTGGTAGACGCGGACGCAGTTTTCTGCAAAACCACACGATATGCATGCAAATGGTGCTTTTGGCCGAACGCGCACGTGGATTTCTACCAAACGACGTGAAAAGCATGCCGATGCTGCTCTTTTTAGCACCCGCACATGGATTTGTGCCAAAACGCGTTTTAAGCATGCACATGCATCTTTTGGTAGACGCGGACGCAGTTTTCTGCAAAACCACACGATATGCATGCAAATGGTGGTTTTGGCAGAACGCGCTAGTGGATTTCTACCAAACGACGTGAAAAGCATGCCGATGCTGCTCTTTTTAGCACCCGCACATGGATTTGTGCGAAAACGCGTTTTAAGCATGCACATGCATCTTTTGGTAGACGCGGACGCAGTTTTCTGCAAAACCACAAGATATGCATGCAAATGGTGCTTTTGGCAGAACGCGCACGTGGATTTCTACCAAACGACGTGAAAAGTATGCCGATGCTGCTCTTTTTAGCACCCGCACATGGATTTGTGCGAAAACGCGTTTTAAGCATGCACACGCATCTTTTGTAGACGCGGACGCAGTTTTCTGCAAAACCACACGATATGCATGCAAATGGTGCTTTTGGCAGAACGCGCACGTGGATTTCTACCAAATGAATGTGAAAAGCATGCCGATGCTGCTCTTTTTAGCACCCGCACATGGATTTGTGCCAAAACGCGTTTTAAGCATGCACATGCATCTTTTGGTGGACGCGGACGCAGTTTTCTGCAAAACCACACGATATGCATGCAAATGGTGCTTTTGGCAGAACGCGCACGTGGATTTCTACCAAACGACGTAAAAAGCATGCCGATGCTGCTCTTTTTAGCGCCCGCACATGGATTTGTGCCAAAACGCGTTTTAAGCATGCACATGCATCTTTTGGTAGACGCGGACGCAGTTTTCTGCAAAACCACACGATATGCATGCAAATGGTGCTTTTGGCCGAACGCGCACGTGGATTTCTACCAAACGACGTGAAAAGCATGCCGATGCTGCTCTTTTTAGCACCCGCACATGGATTTGTGCCAAAACGCGTTTTAAGCATGCACATGCATCTTTTGGTAGACGCGGACGCAGTTTTCTGCAAAACCACACGATATGCATGCAAATGGTGCTTTTGGCAGAACGCGCTAGTGGATTTCTACCAAACGACGTGAAAAGCATGCCGATGCTGCTCTTTTTAGCACCCGCACATGGATTTGTGCGAAAACGCGTTTTAAGCATGCACATGCATCTTTTGGTAGACGCGGACGCAGTTTTCTGCAAAACCACAAGATATGCATGCAAATGGTGCTTTTGGCAGAACGCGCACGTGGATTTCTAACAAACGACGTGAAAAGCATGCCGATGCTGCTCTTTTTAGCACCCGCACATGGATTTGTGCCAAAACGCGTTTTCAGCATGCACATGCATCTTTTGGTAGACGCGGGCACAGTTTTCTGCAAAACCGCACGATATGCATGCAAATGGTGCTTTTGGCAGAACGCACACGTGGATTTCTACCAAACGACGTGAAAAGCATGCCGATGCTGCTCTTTTTAGCACCCGCACATGGATTTGTGCGAAAACGCGTTTTAAGCATGCACATGCATCTTTTGGTAGACGCGGACGCAGTTTTCTGCAAAACCACACGATATGCATGCAAATGGTGCTTTTGGCAGAACGCGCACGTGGATTTCTACCAAACGACGTGAAAAGCATGCCGATGCTGCTCTTTTTAGCACCCGCACATGGATTTGTGCCAAAACGCGTTTTAAGCATGCACATGCATCTTTTGGTAGACGCGGACGCAGTTTTCTGCAAAACCACACGATATGCATGCAAATGGTGCTTTTGGCAGAACGCGCACGTGGATTTCTACCAAACGACGTGAAAAGCATGCCGATGCTGCTCTTTTTAGCACCCGCACATGGATTTGTGCCAAAACGCGTTTTAAGCATGCACATGCATCTTTTGGTAGACGCGGACGCAGTTTTCTGCAAAACCACACGATATGCATGCAAATGGTGCTTTTGGCAGAACGCGAAACGTGGATTTCTACCAAACGACGTGAAAAGCATGCCGATGCTGCTCTTTTTAGCACCCGCACATGGATTTGTGCCAAAACGCGTTTTAAGTATGCACATGCATCTTTTGGTAGACGCGGACGCAGTTTTCTGCAAAACCACACGATATGCATGCAAATGGTGCTTTTGGCAGAACGCGCACGTGGATTTCTGCCAAACGACGTGAAAACCATGCCGATGCTGCTCTTTTTAGCACCCGCACATGGATTTGTGCCAAAACGCGTTTTAAGCATGCACATGCATCTTTTGGTAGACGCGGACGCAGTTTTCTGCAAAACCACACGATATGCATGCAAATGGTGCTTTTGGCAGAACGCGCACGTGGATTTCTACCAAACGACGTGAAAAGCATGCCGATGCTGCTCTTTTTAGCACCCGCACGTGGATTTGTGCCAAAACGCGTTTTAAGCATGCACATGCATCTTTTGGTAGACGCGGACGCAGTTTTCTGCAAAACCACACGATATGCATGCAAATGGTGCTTTTGGCAGAACGCGCTCGTGGATTTCTACCAAACGACGTGAAAAGCATGCCGATGCTGCTCTTTTTAGCACCCGCACATGGATTTGTGCCAAAACGCGTTTTGAGCATGCACATGCATCTTTTGGTAGACGCGGACGCAGTTTTCTGCAAAACCACACGATATGCATGCAAATGGTGCTTTTGGCCAAACGCGCACATGGATTTCTACCAAACGACGTGAAAAGCATGCCGATGCTGCTCTTTTTAGCACCCGCACATGGATTTGTGCCAAAACGCGTTTTAAGCATGCACATGCATCTTTTGGTAGACGCGGACGCAGTTTTCTGCAAAACCACACGATATGCATGCAAATGGTGCTTTTGGCAGAACGCGCACGTGGATTTCTACCAAACGACGTAAAAAGCATGCCGATGCTGCTCTTTTTAGCACCCGCACATGTATTTGTGCCAAAACGCGTTTTAAGCATGCACATGCATCTTTTGGTAGACGCGGACGCAGTTTTCTGCAAAACCACACGATATGCATGCAAATGGTGCTTTTGGCAGAACGCGCACGTGGATTTCTACCAAACGACGTGAAAAGCATGCCGATGCTGCTCTTTTTAGCACCCGCACATGGATTTGTGCCAAAACGCGTTTTGAGCATGCACATGCATCTTTTGGTAGACGCGGACGCAGTTTTCTGCAAAACCACACGATATGCACGCAAATGGTGCTTTTGGCAGAACGCGCTAGTGGATTTCTACCAAACGACGTGAAAAGCATGCCGATGCTGCTCTTTTTAGCACCCGCACATGGATTTGTGCGAAAACGCGTTTTAAGCATGCACATGCATCTTTTGGTAGACGCGGACGCAGTTTTCTGCAAAACCACAAGATATGCATGCAAATGGTGCTTTTGGCAGAACGCGCACGTGGATTTCTACCAAACGACGTGAAAAGTATGCCGATGCTGCTCTTTTTAGCACTCGCACATGGATTTGTGCGAAAACGCGTTTTAAGCATGCACATGCATCTTTTGGTAGACGCGGACGCAGTTTTCTGCAAAACCACACGATATGCATGCAAATGGTGCTTTTGGCAGAACGCGCACGTGGATTTCTACCAAATGAATGTGAAAAGCATGCCGATGCTGCTCTTTTTAGCACCCGCACATGGATTTGTGCCAAAACGCGTTTTAAGCATGCACATGCATCTTTTGGTAGACGCGGACGCAGTTTTCTGCAAAACCACACGATATGCATGCAAATGGTGCTTTTGGCAGAACGCGCACGTGGATTTCTACCAAACGACGTAAAAAGCATGCCGATGCTGCTCTTTTTAGCGCCCGCACATGGATTTGTGCCAAAACGCGTTTTAAGCATGCACATGCATCTTTTGGTAGACGCGGACGCAGTTTTCTGCAAAACCACACGATATGCATGCAAATGGTGCTTTTGGCCGAACGCGCACGTGGATTTCTACCAAACGACGTGAAAAGCATGCCGATGCTGCTCTTTTTAGCACCCGCACATGGATTTGTGCCAAAACGCGTTTTAAGCATGCACATGCATCTTTTGGTAGACGCGGACGCAGTTTTCTGCAAAACCACACGATATGCATGCAAATGGTGCTTTTGGCAGAACGCGCACGTGGATTTCTACCAAACGACGTGAAAAGCATGCCGATGCTGCTCTTTTTAGCACCCGCACATGGATTTGTGCCAAAACGCGTTTTAAGCATGCACATGCATCTTTTGGTAGACGCGGATGCAGTTTTCTGCAAAACCACACGATATGCATGCAAATGGTGCTTTTGGCAGAACGCGCTCGTGGATTTCTACCAAACGACGTGAAAAGCATGCCGATGCTGCTCTTTTTAGCACCCGCACATGGATTTGTGCCAAAACGCGTTTTGAGCATGCACATGCATCTTTTGGTAGACGCGGACGAAGTTTTCTGCAAAACCACACGATATGCATGCAAATGGTGCTTTTGGCCGAACGCGCACGTGGATTTCTACCAAACGACGTGAAAAGCATGCCGATGCTGCTCTTTTTAGCACCCGCACATGGATTTCTGCCAAAACGCGTTTTAAGCATGCACATGCATCTTTTGGTAGACGCGGACGCAGTTTTCTGCAAAACCGCACGATATGCATGCAAATGGTGCTTTTGGCAGAACGCGCACGTGGCTTTCTACCAAACGACGTAAAAAGCATGCCGATGCTGCTCTTTTTAGCACCCGCACATGGATTTGTGCCAAAACGCGTTTTAAGCATGCACATGCATCTTTTGGTAGACGCGGACGCAGTTTTCTGCAAAACCACACGATATGCATGCAAATGGTGCTTTTGGCCGAACGCGCACGTGGATTTCTACCAAACGACGTGAAAAGCATGCCGATGCTGCTCTTTTTAGCACCCGCACATGGATTTGTGCCAAAACGCGTTTTAAGCATGCACATGCATCTTTTGGTAGACGCGGACGCAGTTTTCTGCAAAACCACACGATATGCATGCAAATGGTGCTTTTGGCAGAACGCGCTAGTGGATTTCTACCAAACGACGTGAAAAGCATGCCGATGCTGCTCTTTTTAGCACCCGCACATGGATTTGTGCGAAAACGCGTTTTAAGCATGCACATGCATCTTTTGGTAGACGCGGACGCAGTTTTCTGCAAAACCACAAGATATGCATGCAAATGGTGCTTTTGGCAGAACGCGCACGTGGATTTCTACCAAACGACGTGAAAAGTATGCCGATGCTGCTCTTTTTAGCACCCGCACATGATTTGCGCGAAAACGCGTTTTAAGCATGCACACGCATCTTTTGGTAGACGCGGACGCAGTTTTCTGCAAAACCACACGATATGCATGCAAATGGTGCTTTTGGCAGAACGCGCACGTGGATTTCTACCAAATGAATGTGAAAAGCATGCCGATGCTGCTCTTTTTAGCACCCGCACATGGATTTGTGCCAAAACGCGTTTTAAGCATGCACATGCATCTTTTGGTGGACGCGGACGCAGTTTTCTGCAAAACCACACGATATGCATGCAAATGGTGCTTTTGGCAGAACGCGCACGTGGATTTCTACCAAACGACGTAAAAAGCATGCCGATGCTGCTCTTTTTAGCGCCCGCACATGGATTTGTGCCAAAACGCGTTTTAAGCATGCACATGCATCTTTTGGTAGACGCGGACGCAGTTTTCTGCAAAACCACACGATATGCATGCAAATGGTGCTTTTAGCCGAACGCGCACGTGGATTTCTACCAAACGACGTGAAAAGCATGCCGATGCTGCTCTTTTTAGCACCCGCACATGGATTTGTGCCAAAACGCGTTTTAAGCATGCACATGCATCTTTTGGTAGACGCGGACGCAGTTTTCTGCAAAACCACACGATATGCATGCAAATGGTGCTTTTGGCAGAACGCGCTAGTGGATTTCTACCAAACGACGTGAAAAGCATGCCGATGCTGCTCTTTTTAGCACCCGCACATGGATTTGTGCGAAAACGCGTTTTAAGCATGCACATGCATCTTTTGGTAGACGCGGACGCAGTTTTCTGCAAAACCACAAGATATGCATGCAAATGGTGCTTTTGGCAGAACGCGCACGTGGATTTCTAACAAACGACGTGAAAAGCATGCCGATGCTGCTCTTTTTAGCACCCGCACATGGATTTGTGCCAAAACGCGTTTTCAGCATGCACATGCATCTTTTGGTAGACGCGGGCATAGTTTTCTGCAAAACCGCACGATATGCATGCAAATGGTGCTTTTGGCAGAACGCACACGTGGATTTCTACCAAACGACGTGAAAAGCATGCCGATGCTGCTCTTTTTAGCACCCGCACATGGATTTGTGCGAAAACGCGTTTTAAGCATGCACATGCATCTTTTGGTAGACGCGGACGCAGTTTTCTGCAAAACCACACGATATGCATGCAAATGGTGCTTTTGGCAGAACGCGCACGTGGATTTCTACCAAACGACGTGAAAAGCATGCCGATGCTGCTCTTTTTAGCACCCGCACATGGATTTGTGCCAAAACGCGTTTTAAGCATGCACATGCATCTTTTGGTAGACGCGGACGCAGTTTTCTGCAAAACCACACGATATGCATGCAAATGGTGCTTTTGGCAGAACGCGCACGTGGATTTCTACCAAACGACGTGAAAAGCATGCCGATGCTGCTCTTTTTAGCACCCGCACATGGATTTGTGCCAAAACGCGTTTTAAGCATGCACATGCATCTTTTGGTAGACGCGGACGCAGTTTTCTGCAAAACCACACGATATGCATGCAAATGGTGCTTTTGGCAGAACGCGAAACGTGGATTTCTACCAAACGACGTGAAAAGCATGCCGATGCTGCTCTTTTTAGCACCCGCACATGGATTTGTGCCAAAACGCGTTTTAAGTATGCACATGCATCTTTTGGTAGACGCGGACGCAGTTTTCTGCAAAACCACACGATATGCATGCAAATGGTGCTTTGGAAGAACGCGCACGTGGATTTCTGCCAAACGACGTGAAAACCATGCCGATGCTGCTCTTTTTAGCACCCGCACATGGATTTGTGCCAAAACGCGTTTTAAGCATGCATATGCATCTTTTGGTAGACGCGGACGCAGTTTTCTGCAAAACCACACGATATGCATGCAAATGGTGCTTTTGGCAGAACGCGCACGTGGATTTCTACCAAACGACGTGAAAAGCATGCCGATGCTGCTCTTTTTAGCACCCGCACATGGATTTGTGCCAAAACGCGTTTTAAGCATGCACATGCATCTTTTGGTAGACGCGGACGCAGTTTTCTGCAAAACCACACGATATGCATGCAAATGGTGCTTTTGGCAGAACGCGCTCGTGGATTTCTACGAAACGACGTGAAAAGCATGCCGATGCTGCTCTTTTTAGCACCCGCACATGGATTTGTGCCAAAACGCGTTTTGAGCATGCACATGCATCTTTTCGTAGACGCGGACGCAGTTTTCTGCAAAACCACACGATATGCATGCAAATGGTGCTTTTGGCCGAACGCGCACGTGGATTTCTACCAAACGACGTGAAAAGCATGCCGATGCTGCTCTTTTTAGCACCCGCACATGGATTTGTGCCAAAACGCGTTTTAAGCATGCACATGCATCTTTTGGTAGACGCGGACGCAGTTTTCTGCAAAACCACACGATATGCATGCAAATGGTGCTTTTGGCAGAACGCGCACGTGGATTTCTACCAAACGACGTAAAAAGCATGCCGATGCTGCTCTTTTTAGCACCCGCACATGGATTTGTGCCAAAACGCGTTTTAAGCATGCACATGCATCTTTTGGTAGACGCGGACGCAGTTTTCTGCAAAACCACACGATATGCATGCAAATGGTGCTTTTGGCCGAACGCGCACGTGGATTTCTACCAAACGACGTGAAAAGCATGCCGATGCTGCTCTTTTTAGCACCCGCACATGGATTTGTGCCAAAACGCGTTTTAAGCATGCACATGCATCTTTTGGTAGACGCGGACGCAGTTTTCTGCAAAACCACACGATATGCATGCAAATGGTGCTTTTGGCAGAACGCGCTAGTGGATTTCTACCAAACGACGTGAAAAGCATGCCGATGCTGCTCTTTTTAGCACCCGCACATGGATTTGGGCGAAAACGCGTTTTAAGCATGCACATGCATCTTTTGGTAGACGCGGACGCAGTTTTCTGCAAAACCACACGATATGCATGCAAATGGTGCTTTTGGCTGAACGCGCACGTGGATTTCTACCAAATGAATGTGAAAAGCATGCCGATGCTGCTCTTTTTAGCACCCGCACATGGATTTGTGCCAAAACGCGTTTTAAGCATGCACATGCATCTTTTGGTAGACGCGGACGCAGTTTTCTGCAAAACCACACGATATGCATGCAAATGGTGCTTTTGGCCGAACGCGCACGTGGATTTCTACCAAACGACGTGAAAAGCATGCCGATGCTGCTCTTTTTAGCACCCGCACATGGACTTGTGCCAAAACGCGTTTTGAGCATGCACATGCATCTATTGATAGACGCGGACGCAGTTTTCTGCAAAACCACACGATATGCATGCAAATGGCGCTTTTCGCACAACGCGCACGTGGATTTCTACCAAACGACGTGAAAAGCATGCCAATGCTGCTCTTTTTAGCACCCGCACATGGATTTGTGCCAAAACGCGTTTTAAGCATGCACATGCATGTTTTGATAGACGCGGACGCTGTTTTCTGCAAAACCACAAGATATGCATGCAAATCGTGCTTTTGGCAGAACGCGCACGTGGATTTCTACCAAACGACGTGAAAAGCATGCCGATGCTGCTCTTTTTAGCACCCGCACATGGATTTGTGCCAAAATGCGTTTTAAGCATGCACATGCATCTTTTAGTAGACGCGGACGCAGTTTTCTGCAAAACCACACGATATGCATGCAAATGGTGCTTTTGGCCGAACGCGCACGTGGATTTCTACCAAACGACGTGAAAAGCATGCCGATGCTGCTCTTTTTAGCACCCGCACATGGATTTGTGCCAAAACGCGTTTTAAGCATGCACATGCATCTTTTGGTAGACGCGGACGCAGTTTTCTGCAAAACCACACGATATGCATGCAAATGGTGCTTTTGGCAGAACGCGAAAGTGGATTTCTACCAAACGACGTGAAAAGCATGCCGATGCTGCTCTTTTTAGCACCCGCACATGGATTTGTGCCAAAACCCGTTTTAAGTATGCACATGCATCTTTTGGTAGACGCGGACGCAGTTTTCTGCAAAACACACGATATGCATGCAAATGGTGCTTTTGGCAGAACGCGCACGTGGATTTCTACCAAACGACGTGAAAAGCATGCCGATGCTGCTCTTTTTAGCACCCGCACATGGATTTGTGCCAAAACGCGTTTTAAGCATGCACATGCATCTTTTGGTAGACGCGGACGCAGTTTTCTGCAAAACCACACGATATGCATGCAAATGGTGCTTTTGGCAGAACGCGCACGTGGATTTCTACCAAACGACGTGAAAAGCATGCCGATGCTGCTCTTTTTAGCACCCGCACATGGATTTGTGCCAAAACGCGTTTTAAGCATGCACGTGCATCTTTTGGTTGACGCGGACGCAGTTTTCTGCAAAACCACACGATATGCATGCAAATGGTGCTTTTGGCAGAACGCGCTCGTGGATTTCTACCAAACGACGTGAAAAGCATGCCGATGCTGCTCTTTTTAGCACCCGCACATGGATTTGTGCCAAAACGCGTTTTGAGCATGCACATGCATCTTTTGGTAGACGCGGACGCAGTTTTCTGCAAAACCACACGATATGCATGCAAATGGTGCTTTTGGCCGAACGCGCACGTGGATTTCTACCAAACGACGTGAAAAGCATGCCGATGCTGCTCTTTTTAGCACCCGCACATGGATTAGTGCCAAAACGCGTTTTAAGCATGCACATGCATCTTTTGGTAGACGCGGACGCAGTTTTCTGCAAACCACACGATATGCATGCAAATGGTGCTTTTGGCAGAACGCGCACGTGGATTTCTACCAAACGACGTAAAAAGCATGCCGATGCTGCTCTTTTTAGCACCCGCACATGGATTTGTGCCAAAACGCGTTTTAAGCATGCACATGCATCTTTTGGTAGACGCGGACGCAGTTTTCTGCAAAACCACACGATATGCATGCAAATGGTGCTTTTGGCCGAACGCGCACGTGGATTTCTACCAAACGACGTGAAAAGCATGCCGATGCTGCTCTTTTTAGCACCCGCACATGGATTTGTGCCAAAACGCGTTTTAAGCATGCACATGCATCTTTTGGTAGACGCGGACGCAGTTTTCTGCAAAACCACACGATATGCATGCAAATGGTGCTTTTGGCAGAACGCGAAACGTGGATTTCTACCAAACGACGTGAAAAGCATGCCGATGCTGCTCTTTTTAGCACCCGCACATGGATTTGTGCCAAAACGCGTTTTAAGTATGCACATGCGTCTTTTGGTAGACGCGGACGCAGTTTTCTGCAAAACCACACGATATGCATGCAAATGGTGCTTTTGGCAGAACGCGCACGTGGATTTCTGCAAACGACGTGAAAACCATGCCGATGCTGCTCTTTTTAGCACCCGCACATGGATTTGTGCCAAAACGCGTTTTAAGCATGCATATGCATCTTTTGTAGACGCGGACGCAGTTTTCTGCAAAACCACACGATATGCATGCAAATGGTGCTTTTGGCAGAACGCGCACGTGGATTTCTACCAACGACGTGAAAAGCATGCCGATGCTGCTCTTTTTAGCACCCGCACATGGATTTGTGCCAAAACGCGTTTTAAGCATGCACATGCATCTTTTGGTAGACGCGGACGCAGTTTTCTGCAAAACCACACGATATGCATGCAAATGGTGCTTTTGGCAGAACGCGCTCGTGGATTTCTACCAAACGACGTGAAAAGCATGCCGATGCTGCTCTTTTTAGCACCCGCACATGGATTTGTGCCAAAACGCGTTTTGAGCATGCACATGCATCTTTTCGTAGACGCGGACGCAGTTTTCTGCAAAACCACACGATATGCATGCAAATGGTGCTTTTGGCCGAACGCGCACGTGGATTTCTACAAACGACGTGAAAAGCATGCCGATGCTGCTCTTTTTAGCACCCGCACATGGATTTGTGCCAAAACGCGTTTTAAGCATGCACATGCATCTTTTGGTAGACGCGGACGCAGTTTTCTGCAAAACCACACGATATGCATGCAAATGGTGCTTTTGGCAGAACGCGCACGTGGATTTCTACCAAACGACGTAAAAAGCATAAGCATGCCGATTCTGCTCTTTTTAGCACCCGCACATGGATTTGTGCCAAAACGCGTTTTAAGTATGCACATGCATCTTTTGGTAGACGCGGACGCAGTTTTCTGCAAAACCACACGATATGCATGCAAATGGTGCTTTTGGCAGAACGCGCACGTGGATTTCTACCAAACGACGTGAAAAGCATGCCGATGCTGCTCTTTTTAGCACCCGCACATGGATTTGTGCCAAAACGCGTTTTAAGCATGCACATGCATCTTTTGGTAGACGCGGACGCAGTTTTCTGCAAAACCACACGATATGCATGCAAATGGTGCTTTTGGCAGAACGCGCACGTGGATTTCTACCAAACGACGTGAAAAGCATGCCGATGCTGCTCTTTTTAGCACCCGCACATGGATTTGTGCCAAAACGCGTTTTAAGCATGCACATGCATCTTTTGGTAGACGCGGACGCAGTTTTCTGCAAAACCACACGATATGCATACAAATGGTGCTTTTGGCAGAACGCGCTCGTGGATTTCTACCAAACGACGTGAAAAGCATGCCGATGCTGCTCTTTTTAGCACCCGCACATGGATTTGTGCCAAAACGCGTTTTGAGCATGCACATGCATCTTTTGGTAGACGCGGACGCAGTTTTCTGCAAAACCACACGATATGCATGCAAATGGTGCTTTTGGCCGAACGCGCACGTGGATTTCTACCAAACGACGTGAAAAGCATGCCGATGCTGCTCTTTTTAGCACCCGCACATGGATTTGTGCGAAAACGCGTTTTAAGCATGCACATGCATCTTTTGGTAGACGCGGACGCAGTTTTCTGCAAAACCACAAGATATGCATGCAAATGGTGCTTTTGGCAGAACGCGCACGTGGATTTCTACCAAACGACGTGAAAAGTATGCCGATGCTGCTCTTTTTAGCACCCGCACATGGATTTGTGCGAAAACGCGTTTTAAGCATGCACATGCATCTTTTGGTAGACGCGGACGCAGTTTTCTGCAAAACCACACGATATGCATGCAAATGGTGCTTTTGGCAGAACGCGCACGTGGATTTCTACCAAATGAATGTGAAAAGCATGCCGATGCTGCTCTTTTTAGCACCCGCACATGGATTTGTGCCAAAACGCGTTTTAAGCATGCACATGCATCTTTTGGTAGACGCGGACGCAGTTTTCTGCAAAACCACACGATATGCATGCAAATGGTGCTTTTGGCAGAACGCGAAACGTGGATTTCTACCAAACGACGTGAAAAGCATGCCGATGCTGCTCTTTTTAGCACCCGCACATGGATTTGTGCCAAAACGCGTTTTAAGCATGCACATGCATCTTTTGGTAGACGCGGACGCAGTTTTCTGCAAAACCACACGATATGCATGCAAATGGTGCTTTTGGCAGAACGCGCACGTGGATTTCTAACAAATGAATGTGAAAAGCATGCCGATGCTGCTCTTTTTAGCACCCGCACATGGATTTGTGCCAAAACGCGTTTTAAGCATGCACATGCATATTTTGGTAGACGCGGACGCAGTTTTCTGCAAAACCACACGATATGCATGCAAATGGTGCTTTTGGCAGAACGCGCACGTGGATTTCTACCAAACGACGTGAAAAGCATGCCGATGCTGCTCTTTTTAGCACCCGCACATGGATTTGTGCCAAAACGCGTTTTAAGCATGCACATGCATCTTTTGGTAGACGCGGACGCAGTTTTCTGCAAAACCACACGATATGCATGCAAGTGGTGCTTTTGGCAGAACGCGCACGTGGATTTCTACCAAACGACGTGAAAAGCATGCCGATGCTGCTCTTTTTAGCACCCGCACATGGATTTGTGCCAAAACGCGTTTTAAGCATGCACATGCATCTTTTGGTAGACGCGGACGCAGTTTTCTGCAAAACCACACGATATGCATGCAAATGGTGCTTTTGGCAGAACGCGAAACGTGGATTTCTACCAAACGACGTGAAAAGCATGCCGATGCTGCTCTTTTTAGCACCCGCACATGGATTTGTGCCAAAACGCGTTTTAAGTATGCACATGCATCTTTTGGTAGACGCGGACGCAGTTTTCTGCAAAACCACACGATATGCATGCAAATGGTGCTTTTGGCAGAACGCGCACGTGGATTTCTACCAAACGACGTGAAAAGCATGCCGATGCTGCTCTTTTTAGCACCCGCACATGGATTTGTGCCAAAACGCGTTTTAAGCATGCACATGCATCTTTTGGTAGACGCGGACGCAGTTTTCTGCAAAACCACACGATATGCATGCAAATGGTGCTTTTCGCAGAACGCGCACGTGGATTTCTACCAAACGACGTGAAAAGCATGCCGATGCTGCTCTTTTTAGCACCCGCACATGGATTTGTGCCAAAACGCGTTTTAAGCATGCAC
The DNA here is from genome assembly GCF_050947875.1 of Dermacentor variabilis. Lineage (NCBI taxonomy): Eukaryota > Metazoa > Arthropoda > Arachnida > Ixodida > Ixodidae > Dermacentor > Dermacentor variabilis. The sequence continues at coordinate 38,011 of NW_027460419.1, read as the reverse complement.
ATGCATCTTTTGGTAGACGCGGACGCAGTTTTCTGCAAAACCACACGATATGCATGCAAATGGTGCTTTTGGCAGAACGCGCACGTGGATTTCTACCAAATGAATGTGAAAAGCATGCCGATGCTGCTCTTTTTAGCACCCGCACATGGATTTGTGCCAAAACACGTTTTGAGCATGCACATGCATCTTTTGGTAGACGCGGACGCAGTTTTCTGCAATACCACACGATATGCATGCAAATGGTGCTTTTGGCCGAACGCGCACGTGGATTTCTACCAAACGACGTGAAAAGCATGCCGATGCTGCTCTTTTTAGCACCCGCACATGGATTTGTGCCAAAACGCGTTTTAAGCATGCACATGCATCTTTTGGTAGACGCGGACGCAGTTTTCTGCAAAACCACACGATATGCATGCAAATGGTGCTTTTGGCAGAACGCGCACGTGGATTTCTACCAAACGACGTAAAAAGCATGCCGATGCTGCTCTTTTTAGCACCCGCACATGGATTTGTGCCAAAACGCGTTTTAAGCATGCACATGCATCTTTTGGTAGACGCGGACGCAGTTTTCTGCAAAACCACACGATATGCATGCAAATGGTGCTTCTGGCCGAACGCGCACGTGGATTTCTACCAAACGACGTGAAAAGCATGCCGATGCTGCTCTTTTTAGCACCCGCACATGGATTTGTGCCAAAACGCGTTTTAAGCATGCACATGCATCTTTTGGTAGACGCGGACGCAGTTTTCTGCAAAACCACACGATATGCATGCAAATGGTGCTTTTGGCAGAACGCGCTAGTGGATTTCTACCAAACGACGTGAAAAGCATGCCGATGCTGCTCTTTTTAGCACCCGCACATGGATTTGTGCGAAAACGCGTTTTAAGCATGCACATGCATCTTTTGGTAGACGCGGACGCAGTTTTCTGCAAAACCACAAGATATGCATGCAAATGGTGCTTTTGGCCGAACGCGCACGTGGATTTCTACCAAACGACGTGAAAAGTATGCCGATGCTGCTATTTTTAGCACCCGCACATGGATTTGTGCGAAAACGCGTTTTAAGCATGCACATGCATCTTTTGGTAGACGCGGACGCAGTTTTCTGCAAAACCACACGATATGCATGCAAATGGTGCTTTTGGCAGAACGCGCACGTGGATTTCTACCAAATGAATGTGAAAAGCATGCCGATGCTGCTCTTTTTAGCACCCGCACATGGATTTGTGCCAAAACGCGTTTTAAGCATGCACATGCATATTTTGGTAGACGCGGACGCAGTTTTCTGCAAAACCACACGATATGCATGCAAATGGTGCTTTTGGCCGAACGCGCACGTGGATTTCTAACAAACGACGTGAAAAGCATGCCGATGCTGCTCTTTTTAGCACCCGCACATGGATTTGTGCCAAAACGCGTTTTCAGCATGCACATGCATCTTTTGGTAGACGCGGACACAGTTTTCTGCAAAACCGCACGATATGCATGCAAATGGTGCTTTTGGCAGAACGCACACGTGGATTTCTACCAAACGACGTGAAAAGCATGCCGATGCTGCTCTTTTTAGCACCCGCACATGGATTTGTGCCAAAACGCGTTTTAAGCATGCACATGCATCTTTTGGTAGACGCGGACGCAGTTTTCTGCAAAACCACACGATATGCATGCAAATGGTGCTTTTGGCAGAACGCGCACGTGGATTTCTACCAAACGACGTGAAAAGCATGCCGATGCTGCTCTTTTTAGCACCCGCACATGGATTTGTGCCAAAACGCGTTTTAAGCATGCACATGCATCTTTTGGTAGACGCGGACGCAGTTTTCTGCAAAACCACACGATATGCATGCAAATGGCGCTTTTGGCAGAACGCGCACGTGGATTTCTACCAAATGAATGTGAAAAGCATGCCGATGCTGCTCTTTTTAGCACCCGCACATGGATTTGTGCCAAAACGCGTTTTAAGCATGCACATGCATATTTTGGTAGACGCGGACGCAGTTTTCTGCAAAACCACACGATATGCATGCAAATGGTGCTTTTGGCAGAACGCGCACGTGGATTTCTACCAAACGACGTGAAAAGCATGCCGATGCTGCTCTTTTTAGCACCCGCACATGGATTTGTGCCAAAACGCGTTTTAAGCATGCACATGCATCTTTTGGTAGACGCGGACGCAGTTTTCTGCAAAACCACACGATATGCATGCAAGTGGTGCTTTTGGCAGAACGCGCACGTGGATTTCTACCAAACGACGTGAAAAGCATGCCGATGCTGCTCTTTTTAGCACCCGCACATGGATTTGTGCCAAAACGCGTTTTAAGCATGCACATGCATCTTTTGGTAGACGCGGACGCAGTTTTCTGCAAAACCACACGATATGCATGCAAATGGTGCTTTTGGCAGAACGCGAAACGTGGATTTCTACCAAACGACGTGAAAAGCATGCCGATGCTGCTCTTTTTAGCACCCGCACATGGATTTGTGCCAAAACGCGTTTTAAGTATGCACATGCATCTTTTGGTAGACGCGGACGCAGTTTTCTGCAAAACCACACGATATGCATGCAAATGGTGCTTTTGGCAGAACGCGCACGTGGATTTCTACCAAACGACGTGAAAAGCATGCCGATGCTGCTCTTTTTAGCACCCGCACATGGATTTGTGCCAAAACGCGTTTTAAGCATGCACATGCATCTTTTGGTAGACGCGGACGCAGTTTTCTGCAAAACCACACGATATGCATGCAAATGGTGCTTTTCGCAGAACGCGCACGTGGATTTCTACCAAACGACGTGAAAAGCATGCCGATGCTGCTCTTTTTAGCACCCGCACATGGATTTGTGCCAAAACGCGTTTTAAGCATGCACATGCATCTTTTGGTAGACGCGGACGCAGTTTTCTGCAAAACCACACGATATGCATGCAAATGGTGCTTTTGGCAGAACGCGCTCGTGGATTTCTACCAAACGACGTGAAAAGCATGCCGATGCTGCTCTTTTTAGCACCCGCACATGGATTTGGGCCAAAACACGTTTTGAGCATGCACATGCATCTTTTGGTAGACGCGGACGCAGTTTTCTGCAAAACCACACGATATGCATGCAAATGGTGCTTTTGGCCGAACGCGCACGTGGATTTCTACCAAACGACGTGAAAAGCATGCCGATGCTGCTCTTTTTAGCACCCGCACATGGATTTGTGCCAAAACGCGTTTTAAGCATGCACATGCATCTTTTGGTAGACGCGGACGCAGTTTTCTGCAAAACCACACGATATGCATGCAAATGGTGCTTTTGGCAGAACGCGCACGTGGATTTCTACCAAACGACGTAAAAAGCATGCCGATGCTGCTCTTTTTAGCACCCGCACATGGATTTGTGCCAAAACGCGTTTTAAGCATGCACATGCATCTTTTGGTAGACGCGGACGCAGTTTTCTGCAAAACCACACGATATGCATGCAAATGGTGCTTTTGGCCGAACGCGCACGTGGATTTCTACCAAACGACGTGAAAAGCATGCCGATGCTGCTCTTTTTAGCACCCGCACATGGATTTGTGCCAAAACGCGTTTTAAGCATGCACATGCATCTTTTGGTAGACGCGGACGCAGTTTTCTGCAAAACCACACGATATGCATGCAAATGGTGCTTTTGGCAGAACGCGCTAGTGGATTTCTACCAAACGACGTGAAAAGCATGCCGATGCTGCTCTTTTTAGCACCCGCACATGGATTTGTGCCAAAACGCGTTTTAAGCATGCACATGCATCTTTTGGTAGACGCGGACGCAGTTTTCTGCAAAACCACACGATATGCATGCAAGTGGTGCTTTTGGCAGAACGCGCACGTGGATTTCTACCAAACGACGTGAAAAGCATGCCGATGCTGCTCTTTTTAGCACCCGCACATGGATTTGTGCCAAAACGCGTTTTAAGCATGCACATGCATCTTTTGGTAGACGCGGACGCAGTTTTCTGCAAAACCACACGATATGCATGCAAATGGTGCTTTTGGCAGAACGCGCACGTGGATTTCTACCAAACGACGTGAAAAGCATGCCGATGCTGCTCTTTTTAGCACCCGCACATGGATTTGTGCCAAAACGCGTTTTAAGCATGCACATGCATCTTTTGGTAGACGCGGACGCAGTTTTCTGCAAAACCACACGATATGCATGCAAATGGTGCTTTTCGCAGAACGCGCACGTGGATTTCTACCAAACGACGTGAAAAGCATGCCGATGCTGCTCTTTTTAGCACCCGCACATGGATTTGTGCCAAAACGCGTTTTAAGCATGCACATGCATCTTTTGGTAGACGCGGACGCAGTTTTCTGCAAAACCACACGATATGCATGCAAATGGTGCTTTTGGCAGAACGCGCTCGTGGATTTCTACCAAACGACGTGAAAAGCATGCCGATGCTGCTCTTTTTAGCACCCTCACATGGATTTGTGCCAAAACACGTTTTGAGCATGCACATGCATCTTTTGGTAGACGCGGACGCAGTTTTCTGCAATACCACACGATATGCATGCAAATGGTGCTTTTGGCCGAACGCGCACGTGGATTTCTACCAAACGACGTGAAAAGCATGCCGATGCTGCTCTTTTTAGCACCCGCACATGGATTTGTGCCAAAACGCGTTTTAAGCATGCACATGCATCTTTTGGTAGACGCGGACGCAGTTTTCTGCAAAACCACACGATATGCATGCAAATGGTGCTTTTGGCAGAACGCGCACGTGGATTTCTACCAAACGACGTAAAAAGCATGCCGATGCTGCTCTTTTTAGCACCCGCACATGGATTTGTGCCAAAACGCGTTTTAAGCATGCACATGCATCTTTTGGTAGACGCGGACGCAGTTTTCTGCAAAACCACACGATATGCATGCAAATGGTGCTTCTGGCCGAACGCGCACGTGGATTTCTACCAAACGACGTGAAAAGCATGCCGATGCTGCTCTTTTTAGCACCCGCACATGGATTTGTGCCAAAACGCGTTTTAAGCATGCACATGCATCTTTTGGTAGACGCGGACGCAGTTTTCTGCAAAACCACACGATATGCATGCAAATGGTGCTTTTGGCAGAACGCGCTAGTGGATTTCTACCAAACGACGTGAAAAGCATGCCGATGCTGCTCTTTTTAGCACCCGCACATGGATTTGTGCGAAAACGCGTTTTAAGCATGCACATGCATCTTTTGGTAGACGCGGACGCAGTTTTCTGCAAAACCACAAGATATGCATGCAAATGGTGCTTTTGGCCGAACGCGCACGTGGATTTCTACCAAACGACGTGAAAAGTATGCCGATGCTGCTCTTTTTAGCACCCGCACATGGATTTGTGCGAAAACGCGTTTTAAGCATGCACATGCATCTTTTGGTAGACGCGGACGCAGTTTTCTGCAAAACCACACGATATGCATGCAAATGGTGCTTTTGGCAGAACGCGCACGTGGATTTCTACCAAATGAATGTGAAAAGCATGCCGATGCTGCTCTTTTTAGCACCCGCACATGGATTTGTGCCAAAACGCGTTTTAAGCATGCACATGCATATTTTGGTAGACGCGGACGCAGTTTTCTGCAAAACCACACGATATGCATGCAAATGGTGCTTTTGGCCGAACGCGCACGTGGATTTCTAACAAACGACGTGAAAAGCATGCCGATGCTGCTCTTTTTAGCACCCGCACATGGATTTGTGCCAAAACGCGTTTTCAGCATGCACATGCATCTTTTGGTAGACGCGGACACAGTTTTCTGCAAAACCGCACGATATGCATGCAAATGGTGCTTTTGGCAGAACGCACACGTGGATTTCTAGCAAACGACGTGAAAAGCATGCCGATGCTGCTCTTTTTAGCACCCGCACATGGATTTGTGCCAAAACGCGTTTTAAGCATGCACATGCATCTTTTGGTAGACGCGGACGCAGTTTTCTGCAAAACCACACGATATGCATGCAAATGGTGCTTTTGGCAGAACGCGCACGTGGATTTCTACCAAACGACGTGAAAAGCATGCCGATGCTGCTCTTTTTAGCACCCGCACATGGATTTGTGCCAAAACGCGTTTTAAGCATGCACATGCATCTTTTGGTAGACGCGGACGCAGTTTTCTGCAAAACCACACGATATGCATGCAAATGGCGCTTTTGGCAGAACGCGCACATGGATTTCTACCAAATGAATGTGAAAAGCATGCCGATGCTGCTCTTTTTAGCACCCGCACATGGATTTGTGCCAAAACGCGTTTTAAGCATGCACATGCATATTTTGGTAGACGCGGACGCAGTTTTCTGCAAAACCACACGATATGCATGCAAATGGTGCTTTTGGCAGAACGCGCACGTGGATTTCTACCAAACGACGTGAAAAGCATGCCGATGCTGCTCTTTTTAGCACCCGCTCATGGATTTGTGCCAAAACGCGTTTTAAGCATGCACATGCATCTTTTGGTAGACGCGGACGCAGTTTTCTGCAAAACCACACGATATGCATGCAAGTGGTGCTTTTGGCAGAACGCGCACGTGGATTTCTACCAAACGACGTGAAAAGCATGCCGATGCTGCTCTTTTTAGCACCCGCACATGGATTTGTGCCAAAACGCGTTTTAAGCATGCACATGCATCTTTTGGTAGACGCGGACGCAGTTTTCTGCAAAACCACACGATATGCATGCAAATGGTGCTTTTGGCAGAACGCGAAACGTGGATTTCTACCAAACGACGTGAAAAGCATGCCGATGCTGCTCTTTTTAGCACCCGCACATGGATTTGTGCCAAAACGCGTTTTAAGTATGCACATGCATCTTTTGGTAGACGCGGACGCAGTTTTCTGCAAAACCACACGATATGCATGCAAATGGTGCTTTTGGCAGAACGCGCACGTGGATTTCTACCAAACGACGTGAAAAGCATGCCGATGCTGCTCTTTTTAGCACCCGCACATGGATTTGTGCCAAAACGCGTTTTAAGCATGCACATGCATCTTTTGGTAGACGCGGACGCAGTTTTCTGCAAAACCACACGATATGCATGCAAATGGTGCTTTTCGCAGAACGCGCACGTGGATTTCTACCAAACGACGTGAAAAGCATGCCGATGCTGCTCTTTTTAGCACCCGCACATGGATTTGTGCCAAAACGCGTTTTAAGCATGCACATGCATCTTTTGGTAGACGCGGACGCAGTTTTCTGCAAAACCACACGATATGCATGCAAATGGTGCTTTTGGCAGAACGCGCTCGTGGATTTCTACCAAACGACGTGAAAAGCATGCCGATGCTGCTCTTTTTAGCACCCGCACATGGATTTGGGCCAAAACACGTTTTGAGCATGCACATGCATCTTTTGGTAGACGCGGACGCAGTTTTCTGCAAAACCACACGATATGTATGCAAATGGTGCTTTTGGCCGAACGCGCACGTGGATTTCTACCAAACGACGTGAAAAGCATGCCGATGCTGCTCTTTTTAGCACCCGCACATGGATTTGTGCCAAAACGCGTTTTAAGCATGCACATGCATCTTTTGGTAGACGCGGACGCAGTTTTCTGCAAAACCACACGATATGCATGCAAATGGTGCTTTTGGCAGAACGCGCACGTGGATTTCTACCAAACGACGTAAAAAGCATGCCGATGCTGCTCTTTTTAGCACCCGCACATGGATTTGTGCCAAAACGCGTTTTAAGCATGCACATGCATCTTTTGGTAGACGCGGACGCAGTTTTCTGCAAAACCACACGATATGCATGCAAATGGTGCTTTTGGCCGAACGCGCACGTGGATTTCTACCAAACGACGTGAAAAGCATGCCGATGCTGCTCTTTTTAGCACCCGCACATGGATTTGTGCCAAAACGCGTTTTAAGCATGCACATGCATCTTTTGGTAGACGCGGACGCAGTTTTCTGCAAAACCACACGATATGCATGCAAATGGTGCTTTTGGCAGAACGCGCTAGTGGATTTCTACCAAACGACGTGAAAAGCATGCCGATGCTGCTCTTTTTAGCACCCGCACATGGATTTGTGCCAAAACGCGTTTTAAGCATGCACATGCATCTTTTGGTAGACGCGGACGCAGTTTTCTGCAAAACCACACGATATGCATGCAAGTGGTGCTTTTGGCAGAACGCGCACGTGGATTTCTACCAAACGACGTGAAAAGCATGCCGATGCTGCTCTTTTTAGCACCCGCACATGGATTTGTGCCAAAACGCGTTTTAAGCATGCACATGCATCTTTTGGTAGACGCGGACGCAGTTTTCTGCAAAACCACACGATATGCATGCAAGTGGTGCTTTTGGCAGAACGCGCACGTGGATTTCTACCAAACGACGTGAAAAGCATGCCGATGCTGCTCTTTTTAGCACCCGCACATGGATTTGTGCCAAAACGCGTTTTAAGCATGCACATGCATCTTTTGGTAGACGCGGACGCAGTTTTCTGCAAAACCACACGATATGCATGCAAATGGTGCTTTTGGCAGAACGCGAAACGTGGATTTCTACCAAACGACGTGAAAAGCATGCCGATGCTGCTCTTTTTAGCACCCGCACATGGATTTGTGCCAAAACGCGTTTTAAGTATGCACATGCATCTTTTGGTAGACGCGGACGCAGTTTTCTGCAAAACCACACGATATGCATGCAAATGGTGCTTTTGGCAGAACGCGCACGTGGATTTCTACCAAACGACGTGAAAAGCATGCCGATGCTGCTCTTTTTAGCACCCGCACATGGATTTGTGCCAAAACGCGTTTTAAGCATGCACATGCATCTTTTGGTAGACGCGGACGCAGTTTTCTGCAAAACCACACGATATGCATGCAAATGGTGCTTTTCGCAGAACGCGCACGTGGATTTCTACCAAACGACGTGAAAAGCATGCCGATGCTGCTCTTTTTAGCACCCGCACATGGATTTGTGCCAAAACGCGTTTTAAGCATGCACATGCATCTTTTGGTAGACGCGGACGCAGTTTTCTGCAAAACCACACGATATGCATGCAAATGGTGCTTTTGGCAGAACGCGCTCGTGGATTTCTACCAAACGACGTGAAAAGCATGCCGATGCTGCTCTTTTTAGCACCCGCACATGGATTTGGGCCAAAACACGTTTTGAGCATGCACATGCATCTTTTGGTAGACGCGGACGCAGTTTTCTGCAAAACCACACGATATGTATGCAAATGGTGCTTTTGGCCGAACGCGCACGTGGATTTCTACCAAACGACGTGAAAAGCATGCCGATGCTGCTCTTTTTAGCACCCGCACATGGATTTGTGCCAAAACGCGTTTTAAGCATGCACATGCATCTTTTGGTAGACGCGGACGCAGTTTTCTGCAAAACCACACGATATGCATGCAAATGGTGCTTTTGGCAGAACGCGCACGTGGATTTCTACCAAACGACGTAAAAAGCATGCCGATGCTGCTCTTTTTAGCACCCGCACATGGATTTGTGCCAAAACGCGTTTTAAGCATGCACATGCATCTTTTGGTAGACGCGGACGCAGTTTTCTGCAAAACCACACGATATGCATGCAAATGGTGCTTTTGGCCGAACGGGCACGTGGATTTCTACCAAACGACGTGAAAAGCATGCCGATGCTGCTCTTTTTAGCACCCGCACATGGATTTGTGCCAAAACGCGTTTTAAGCATGCACATGCATCTTTTGGTAGACGCGGACGCAGTTTTCTGCAAAACCACACGATATGCATGCAAATGGTGCTTTTGGCAGAACGCGCTAGTGGATTTCTACCAAACGACGTGAAAAGCATGCCGATGCTGCTCTTTTTAGCACCCGCACATGGATTTGTGCCAAAACGCGTTTTAAGCATGCACATGCATCTTTTGGTAGACGCGGACGCAGTTTTCTGCAAAACCACACGATATGCATGCAAGTGGTGCTTTTGGCAGAACGCGCACGTGGATTTCTACCAAACGACGTGAAAAGCATGCCGATGCTGCTCTTTTTAGCACCCGCACATGGATTTGTGCCAAAACGCGTTTTAAGCATGCACATGCATCTTTTGGTAGACGCGGACGCAGTTTTCTGCAAAACCACACGATATGCATGCAAATGGTGCTTTTGGCAGAACGCGAAACGTGGATTTCTACCAAACGACGTGAAAAGCATGCCGATGCTGCTCTTTTTAGCACCCGCACATGGATTTGTGCCAAAACGCGTTTTAAGTATGCACATGCATCTTTTGGTAGACGCGGACGCAGTTTTCTGCAAAACCACACGATATGCATGCAAATGGTGCTTTTGGCAGAACGCGCACGTGGATTTCTACCACACGACGTGAAAAGCATGCCGATGCTGCTCTTTTTAGCACCCGCACATGGATTTGTGCCAAAACGCGTTTTAAGCATGCACATGCATCTTTTGGTAGACGCGGACGCAGTTTTCTGCAAAACCACACGATATGCATGCAAATGGTGCTTTTCGCAGAACGCGCACGTGGATTTCTACCAAACGACGTGAAAAGCATGCCGATGCTGCTCTTTTTAGCACCCGCACATGGATTTGTGCCAAAACGCGTTTTAAGCATGCACATGCATCTTTTGGTAGACGCGGACGCAGTTTTCTGCAAAACCACACGATATGCATGCAAATGGTGCTTTTGGCAGAACGCGCTCGTGGATTTCTACCAAACGACGTGAAAAGCATGCCGATGCTGCTCTTTTTAGCACCCGCACATGGATTTGGGCCAAAACACGTTTTGAGCATGCACATGCATCTTTTGGTAGACGCGGACGCAGTTTTCTGCAAAACCACACGATATGCATGCAAATGGTGCTTTTGGCCGAACGCGCACGTGGATTTCTACCAAACGACGTGAAAAGCATGCCGATGCTGCTCTTTTTAGCACCCGCACATGGATTTGTGCCAAAACGCGTTTTAAGCATGCACATGCATCTTTTGGTAGACGCGGACGCAGTTTTCTGCAAAACCACACGATATGCATGCAAATGGTGCTTTTGGCAGAACGCGCACGTGGATTTCTACCAAACGACGTAAAAAGCATGCCGATGCTGCTCTTTTTAGCACCCGCACATGGATTTGTGCCAAAACGCGTTTTAAGCATGCACATGCATCTTTTGGTAGACGCGGACGCAGTTTTCTGCAAAACCACACGATATGCATGCAAATGGTGCTTTTGGCCGAACGCGCACGTGGATTTCTACCAAACGACGTGAAAAGCATGCCGATGCTGCTCTTTTTAGCACCCGCACATGGATTTGTGCCAAAACGCGTTTTAAGCATGCACATGCATCTTTTGGTAGACGCGGACGCAGTTTTCTGCAAAACCACACGATATGCATGCAAATGGTGCTTTTGGCAGAACGCGCTAGTGGATTTCTACCAAACGACGTGAAAAGCATGCCGATGCTGCTCTTTTTAGCACCCGCACATGGATTTGTGCGAAAACGCGTTTTAAGCATGCACATGCATCTTTTGGTAGACGCGGACGCAGTTTTCTGCAAAACCAAACGATATGCACGCAAATGGTGCTTTTGGCCGAACGCGCACGTGGATTTCTACCAAACGACGTGAAAAGCATGCCGATGCTGCTCTTTTTAGCACCCGCACATGGATTTGTGCCAAAACGCGTTTTCAGCATGCACATGCATCTTTTGGTAGACGCGGACACAGTTTTCTGCAAAACCGCACGATATGCATGCAAATGATGCTTTTGGCAGAACGCGCACGTGGATTTCTACCAAACGACGTGAAAAGCATGCCGATGCTGCTCTTTTTAGCACCCGCACATGGATTTGTGCCAAAACATGTTTTAAGCATGCACATGCATCTTTTGATAGACGCGGACGCAGTTTTCTGCAAAACCACACGATATGCATGCAAATGGTGCTTTTGGCAGAACGCGCACGTGGATTTCTACCAAACGACGTGAAAAGCATGCCGATGCTGCTCTTTTTAGCACCCGCACATGGGCTTGTGCCAAAACGCGTTTTAAGCATGCACATGCATCTTTTGGTAGACGCGGACGCAGTTTTCTGCAAAACCACACGATATGCATGCAAATGGTGCTTTTGGCAGAACGCGCACGTGGATTTCTACCAAACGACGTGAAAAGCATGCCGATGCTGCTCTTTTTAGCACCCGCACATGGATTTGTGCGAAAACGCGTTTTAAGCATGCACATGCATCTTTTGGTAGACGCGGACGCAGTTTTCTGCAAAACCACACGATATGCATGCAAATGGTGCTTTTGGCAGAACGCGCACGTGGATTTCTACCAAACGACGTGAAAAGCATGCCGATGCTGCTCTTTTTAGCACCCGCACATGGATTTGTGCCAAAACGCGTTTTAAGCATGCACATGCATATTTTGGTAGACGCGGACGCAGTTTTCTGCAAAACCACACGATATGCATGCAAATGGTGCTTTTGGCCGAACGCGCACGTGGATTTCTAACAAACGACGTGAAAAGCATGCCGATGCTGCTCTTTTTAGCACCCGCACATGGATTTGTGCCAAAACGCGTTTTCAGCATGCACATGCATCTTTTGGTAGACGCGGACGCAGTTTTCTGCAAAACCGCACGATATGCATGCAAATGGTGCTTTTGGCAGAACGCGCACGTGGATTTCTACCAAACGACGTGAAAAGCATGCCGATGCTGCTCTTTTTAGCACCCGCACATGGATTTGTGCGAAAACGCGTTTTAAGCATGCACATGCATCTTTTGGTAGACGCGGACGCAGTTTTCTGCAAAACCACACGATATGCATGCAAATGGTGCTTTTGGCCGAACGCGCACGTGGATTTCTACCAAACGACGTGAAAAGCATGCCGATGCTGCTCTTTTTAGCACCCGCACATGGATTTGTGCCAAAACGCGTTTTCAGCATGCACATGCATCTTTTGGTAGACGCGGACACAGTTTTCTGCAAAACCGCACGATATGCATGCAAATGATGCTTTTGGCAGAACGCGCACGTGGATTTCTACCAAACGACGTGAAAAGCATGCCGATGCTGCTCTTTTTAGCACCCGCACATGGATTTGTGCCAAAACATGTTTTAAGCATGCACATGCATCTTTTGATAGACGCGGACGCAGTTTTCTGCAAAACCACACGATATGCATGCAAATGGTGCTTTTGGCAGAACGCGCACGTGGATTTCTACCAAACGACGTGAAAAGCATGCCGATGCTGCTCTTTTTAGCACCCGCACATGGATTTGTGCCGAAACGCGTTTTGAGCATGCACATGCATCTTTTGGTAGACGCGGACGCAGTTTTCTGCAAAACCACACGATATGCATGCAAATGGTGCTTTTGGCAGAACGCGCACGTGGATTTCTACCAAACGACGTGAAAAGCATGCCGATGCTGCTCTTTTTAGCACCCGCACATGGATTTGTGCGAAAACGCGTTTTAAGCATGCACATGCATCTTTTGGTAGACGCGGACGCAGTTTTCTGCAAAACCACAAGCTATGCATGCAAATGGTGCTTTTGGCAGAACGCGCACGTGGATTTCTACCAAACGACGTGAAAAGCATGCCGATGCTGCTCTTTTTAGCACCCGCACATGGATTTGTGCCAAAACGCGTTTTAAGCATGCACATGCATCTTTTGGTAGACGCGGACGCAGTTTTCTGCAAAACCACACGATATGCATGCAAATGGTGCTTTTGGCAGAACGCGCACGTGGATTTCTACCAAACGACGTAAAAAGCATGCCGATGCTGCTCTTTTTAGCACCCGCACATGGATTTGTGCCAAAACGCGTTTTAAGCATGCACATGCATCTTTTGGTAGACGCGGACGCAGTTTTCTGCAAAACCACACGATATGCATGCAAATGGTGCTTTTGGCCGAACGCGCACGTGGATTTCTACCAAACGACGTGAAAAGCATGCCGATGCTGCTCTTTTTAGCACCCGCACATGGATTTGTGCCAAAACGCGTTTTAAGCATGCACATGCATCTTTTGGTAGACGCGGACGCAGTTTTCTGCAAAACCACACGATATGCATGCAAATGGTGCTTTTGGCAGAACGCGCTAGTGGATTTCTACCAAACGACGTGAAAAGCATGCCGATGCAGCTCTTTTTAGCACCCGCACATGGATTTGTGCGAAAACGCGTTTTAAGCATGCACATGCATCTTCTGGTAGACGCGGACGAAGTTTTCTGCAAAACCACAAGATATGCATGCAAATGGTGCTCTTGGCCGAACGCGCACGTGGATTTCTACCAAACGACGTGAAAAGTATGCCGATGCTGCTCTTTTTAGCACCCGCACATGGATTTGTGCGAAAACGCGTTTTAAGCATGCACATGCATCTTTTGGTAGACGCGGACGCAGTTTTCTGCAAAACCACACGATATGCATGCAAATGGTGCTTTTGGCAGAACGCGCACGTGGATTTCTACCAAATGAATGTGAAAAGCATGCCGATGCTGCTCTTTTTAGCACCCGCACATGGATTTGTGCCAAAACGCGTTTTAAGCATGCACATGCATATTTTGGTAGACGCGGACGCAGTTTTCTGCAAAACCACACGATATGCATGCAAATGGTGCTTTTGGCCGAACGCGCACGTGGATTTCTAACAAACGACGTGAAAAGCATGCCGATGCTGCTCTTTTTAGCACCCGCACATGGATTTGTGCCAAAACGCGTTTTCAGCATGCACATGCATCTTTTGGTAGACGCGGACACAGTTTTCTGCAAAACCGCACGATATGCATGCAAATGGTGCTTTTGGCAGAACGCACACGTGGATTTCTACCAAACGACGTGAAAAGCATGCCGATGCTGCTCTTTTTAGCACCCGCACATGTATTTGTGCGAAAACGCGTTTTAAGCATGCACATGCATCTTTTGGTAGACTCGGACGCTGTTTTCTGCAAAACCACACGATATGCAGGCTAATGGTGCTTTTGGCAGAACGCGCACGTGGATTTCTACCAAACGACGTGAAAAGCATGCCGATGCTGCTCTTTTTAGCACCCGCACATGGATTTGTGCCAAAACGCGTTTTAAGCATGCACATGCATCTTTTGGTAGACGCGGACGCAGTTTTCTGCAAAACCACACGATATGCATGCAAATGGTGCTTTTGGCAGAACGCGCACGTGGATTTCTACCAAACGACGTGAAAAGCATGCCGATGCTGCTCTTTTTAGCACCCGCACATGGATTTGTGCCAAAACGCGTTTTAAGCATGCACATGCATATTTTGGTAGACGCGGACGCAGTTTTCTGCAAAACCACACGATATGCATGCAAATGGTGCTTTTGGCCGAACGCGCACGTGGATTTCTACCAAACGACGTGAAAAGCATGCCGATGCTGCTCTTTTTAGCACCCGCACATAAATTTGTGCCAAAACGCGTTTTAAGCATGCACATGCATCTTTTGGTAGACGCGAACGCAGTTTTCTGCAAAACCACACGATATGCATGCAAATGGTGCTTTTGGCAGAACGCGCTCATGGATTTCTACCAAACGACGTGAAAAGCATGCCGATGCTGCTCTTTTTAGCACCCGCACATGGATTTGTGCCAAAACGCGTTTTAAGCATGCACATGCATCTTTTGGTAGACGCGGACGCAGTTTTCTGCAAAACCACACGATATGCATGCAAATGGTGCTTTTGGCCGAACGCGCACGTGGATTTCTACCAAACGACGTGAAAAGCATGCCGATGCTGCTCTTTTTAGCACCCGCACATGGATTTGTGCCAAAACGCGTTTTAAGCATGCACATGCATCTTTTGGTAGACGCGGACGCAGTTTTCTGCAAAACCACACGATATGCATGCAAATGGTGCTTTTGGCAGTACGCGAAACGTGTACTTCTACCAAACGACGTGAAAAGCATGCCGATGCTGCTCTTTTTAGCACCCGCACATGGATTTGTGCCAAAACGCGTTTTAAGCATGCACATGCATCTTTTGGTAGACGCGGACGCAGTTTTCTGCAAAACCACACGATATGCATGCAAATGGTGCTTTTGGCAGAACGCGCACGTGGATTTCTACCAAACGACGTGAAAAGCATGCCGATGCTGCTCTTTTTAGCACACGCACATGGATTAGTGCCAAAACGCGTTTTAAGCATGCACAAGCATCTTTTGGTAGACGCGGACGCAGTTTTCTGCAAAACCACACGATATGCATGCAAATGGTGCTTTTGGCAGAAGGCGCACGTGGATTTCTACCAAACGACGTGAAAAGCATGCCGATGCTGCTCTTTTTAGCACCCGCACATGGATTTGTGCCAAAACGCGTTTTAAGCATGCACATGCATCTTTTGGTAGACGCGGACGCAGTTTTCTGCAAAACCACACGATATGCATGCAAATGGTGCTTTTGGCAGAACGCGCACGTGGATTTCTACCAAACGACGTGAAAAGCATGCCGATGCTGCTCTTTTTAGCACCCGCACATGGATTTGTGCGAAAACGCGTTTTAAGCATGCACATACATCTTTTGGTAGACGCAGACGCAGTTTTCTGCAAAACCACACGATATGCATGCAAATCGTGCTTTTGGCAGAACGCGCACGTGGATTTCTACCAAACGACGTGAAAAGCATGCCGATGCTGCTCTTTTTAGCACCCGCACATGGATTTTTGCCAAAACGCGTTTTAAGCATGCACATGCATCTTTTGGTAGACGCGGACGCAGTTTTCTGCAAACCCACACGATATGCATGCAAATGGTGCTTTTGGCAGAACGCGCACGTGGATTTCTACCAAACGACGTGAAAAGCTTGCCGATGCTGCTCTTTTTAGCACCCGCACGTGGATTTGTGCCAAAACGCGTTTAAACATGCACATGCATATTTTGGTAGACGCGGACGCAGTTTTCTGCAAAACCACACGATATGCATGCAAATGGTGCTTTTGGCCGAACGCGCACGTGGATTTCTACCAAACGACGTGAAAAGCATGCCGATGCTGCTCTTTTTAGCACCCGCACATGGATTTGTGCCAAAACGCGTTTTCAGCATGCACATGCATCTTTTGGTAGACGCGGACACAGTTTTCTGCAAAACCGCACGATATGCATGCAAATGATGCTTTTGGCAGAACGCGCACGTGGATTTCTACCAAACGACGTGAAAAGCATGCCGATGCTGCTCTTTTTAGCACCCGCACATGGATTTGTGCCAAAACATGTTTTAAGCATGCACATGCATCTTTTGATAGACGCGGACGCAGTTTTCTGCAAAACCACACGATATGCATGCAAATGGTGCTTTTGGCAGAACGCGCACGTGGATTTCTACCAAACGACGTGAAAAGCATGCCGATGCTGCTCTTTTTAGCACCCGCACATGGGTTTGTGCCAAAACGCGTTTTAAGCATGCACATGCATCTTTTGGTAGACGCGGACGCAGTTTTCTGCAAAACCACACGATATGCATGCAAATGGTGCTTTTGGGAGAACGCGCACGTGGATTTCTACCAAACGACGTGAAAAGCATGCCGATGCTGCTCTTTTTAGCACCCGCACATGGATTTGTGCGAAAACGCGTTTTAAGCATGCACATGCATCTTTTGGTAGACGCGGACGCAGTTTTCTGCAAAACCACACGATATGCATGCAAATGGTGCTTTTGGCAGAACGCGCACGTGGATTTCTACCAAACGACGTGAAAAGCATGCCGATGCTGCTCTTTTTAGCACCCGCACATGGATTTGTGCCAAAACGCGTTTTAAGCATGCACATGCATATTTTGGTAGACGCGGACGCAGTTTTCTGCAAAACCACACGATATGCATGCAAATGGTGCTTTTGGCCGAACGCGCACGTGGATTTCTAACAAACGACGTGAAAAGCATGCCGATGCTGCTCTTTTTAGCACCCGCACATGGATTTGTGCCAAAACGCGTTTTCAGCATGCACATGCATCTTTTGGTAGACGCGGACGCAGTTTTCTGCAAAACCGCACGATATGCATGCAAATGGTGCTTTTGGCAGAACGCGCACGTGGATTTCTACCAAACGACGTGAAAAGCATGCCGATGCTGCTCTTTTTAGCACCCGCACATGGATTTGTGCGAAAACGCGTTTTAAGCATGCACATGCATCTTTTGGTAGACGCGGACGCAGTTTTCTGCAAAACCACACGATATGCATGCAAATGGTGCTTTTGGCAGAACGCGCACGTGGATTTCTACCAAACGACGTGAAAAGCATGCCGATGCTGCTCTTTTTAGCACCCGCACATGGATTTGTGCCAAAACATGTTTTAAGCATGCACATGCATCTTTTGATAGACGCGGACGCAGTTTTCTGCAAAACCACACGATATGCATGCAAATGGTGCTTTTGACAGAACGCGCACGTGGATTTCTACCAAACGACGTGAAAAGCATGCCGATGCTGCTCTTTTTAGCACCCGCACATGGATTTGTGCCAAAACGCGTTTTAAGCATGCACATGCATCTTTTGGTAGACGCGGACGCAGTTTTCTGCAAAACCACACGATATGCATGCAAATGGTGCTTTTGGCAGAACGCGCACGTGGATTTCTACCAAACGACGTGAAAAGCATGCCGATGCTGCTCTTTTTAGCACCCGCACATGGATTTGTGCGAAAACGCGTTTTAAGCATGCACATGCATCTTTTGGTAGACGCGGACGCAGTTTTCTGCAAAACCACAAGATATGCATGCAAATGGTGCTTTTGGCAGAACGCGCACGTGGATTTCTACCAAACGACGTGAAAAGCATGCCGATGCTGCTCTTTTTAGCACCCGCACATGGATTTGTGCCAAAACGCGTTTTAAGCATGCACATGCATCTTTTGGTAGACGCGGACGCAGTTTTCTGCAAAACCACACGATATGCATGCAAATGGTGCTTTTGGCAGAACGCGCACGTGGATTTCTACCAAACGACGTGAAAAGCATGCCGATGCTGCTCTTTTTAGCACCCGCACATGGATTTGTGCCAAAACGCGTTTTAAGCATGCACATGCATATTTTGGTCGACGCGGACGCAGTTTTCTGCAAAACCACACGATATGCATGCAAATGGTGCTTTTGGCCGAACGCGCACGTGGATTTCTAACAAACGACGTGAAAAGCATGCCGATGCTGCTCTTTTTAGCACCCGCACATGGATTTGTGCCAAAACGCGTTTTAAGCATGCACATGCATCTTTTGGTAGACGCGGACGCAGTTTTGTGCAAAACCACACGATATGCATGCAAATGGTGCTTTTGGCAGAACGCGCACGTCGATTTCTACCAAACGACGTGAAAAGCATGCCGATGCTGCTCTTTTTAGCACCCGCACATGGATTTGTGCCAAAATGCGTTTTAAGCACGCACATGCATCTTTTGGTAGACGCGGACGCAGTTTTCTGCAAAACCACACGATATGCATGCAAATGGTGCTTTTGGCAGAACGCGCACGTGGATTTCTACCAAACGACGTGAAAAGCATGCCGATGCTGCTCTTTTTAGCACCCGCACATGGATTTGTGCCAAAACGCGTTTTAAGCATGCACATGCATATTTTGGTCGACGCGGACGCAGTTTTCTGCAAAACCACACGATATGCATGCAAATGGTGCTTTTGGCCGAACGCGCACGTGGATTTCTAACAAACGACGTGAAAAGCATGCCGATGTTGCTCTTTTTAGCACCCGCACATGGATTTGTGCCAAAACGCGTTTTCAGCATGCACATGCATCTTTTGGTAGACGCGGACACAGTTTTCTGCAAAACCGCACGATATGCATGCAAATGGTGCTTTTGGCAGAACGCGCACGTGGATTTCTACCAAACGACGTGAAAAGCATGCCGATGCTGCTCTTTTTAGCACCCGCACATGGATTTGTGCGAAAACGCGTTTTAAGCATGCACATGCATCTTTTGGTAGACGCGGACGCAGTTTTCTGCAAAACCACACGATATGCATGCAAATGGTGCTTTTGGCAGAACGCGCACGTGGATTTCTACCAAACAACGTGAAAAGCATGCCGATGCTGCTCTTTTTAGCACCCGCACATGGATTTGTGCCAAAACGCGTTTTAAGCATGCACATGCATCTTTTGGTAGACGCGGACGCAGTTTTGTGCAAAACCACACGATATGCATGCAAATGGTGCTTTTGGCAGAACGCGCACGTCGATTTCTACCAAACGACGTGAAAAGCATGCCGATGCTGCTCTTTTTAGCACCCGCACATGGATTTGTGCCAAAACGCGTTTTAAGCACGCACATGCATCTTTTGGTAGACGCGGACGCAGTTTTCTGCAAAACCACACGATATGCATGCAAATGGTGCTTTTGGCAGAACGCGCACGTGGATTTCTACCAAACGACGTGAAAAGCATGCCGATGCTGCTCTTTTTAGCACCCGCACATGGATTTGTGCCAAAACGCGTTTTAAGCATGCACATGCATCTTTTGGTAGACGCGGACGCAGTTTTCTGCAAAACCACACGATATGCATGCAAATGGTGCTTTTGGCAGAACGCGCACGTGGATTTCCACCAAACGACATGAAAAGCATGCCGATGCTGCTCTTTTTAGCACCCGCACATGAATTTGTGCCAAAACGCGTTTTAAGCATGCACATGCATCTTTTGGTAGACGCGGACGCGGTTTTCTGAAAAACCACACGATATGCATGCAAATGGTGCTTTTGGCAGAACGCGCACGTGGATTTCTACCAAACGACGTGAAAAGCATGCCGACGCTGCTCTTTTTAGCACCCGCACATGGATTTGTGCCAGAACGCGTTTTAAAGGGACCCTGAAACGCTTTTGACGATTTTCTACAAACGTACTGAGTCGTTAGAGTAGGTCCTTCTGATCATTAATTGACACATCTAAGTGCTCTGCGTAAAGCGTGTAATTTATTATAAGGTTTTAAAAATGCACATGGCTGCCCATCGCAGCGCACTGCTCGGCGGAATTTTAAGCCGCCCCTACCCATATGACCAAAATCACCCATATGACGTCAGTGGGGCGAGCTATCCGATTGGCTGACCAGGGCGCGTGATCGATAATTTTTCCAACTTTATGGTAAACAAATGATTTTCGTAATAGTTGGAATGTTAGTTAATTTGTTTTTATGAAAAGAAAGTAGCATAAAGAGAATGCACAAGAACAATTTTTCAGTACACTTAAGCACTTCCGGCAATCAGCAAGTGTCGTCTGCTTGTGTTACAACGTACTCCATTTTGACGAGAGGTCCGCGGTCACAGTTGGTCTCAGTCTTTTCGCGAGCACTATGATTCGACTTTGTTGCCTTGTGGACTGCAAACGTAGCGACTGACAATATGTCAAGCTGCGACATCGTGTCCCTCTGCAAGGCAGCGTACGACAAACTGGCTGCTACGCATCGGACTACCGCTATCCGATCGGCGCCAGGATTTGCGCGTTTGTGGCCGTCACTTTACATCGGAAGATTACTAACGCAACAGCGTTTCGCGAGTCCCGTATTAGGGCAAACGTAAGCTAAAGGGGACAGGGTCTGGCCGCTTGACTGTGCCGTAGCGGGATGAGCCGAGATGAGCAGAAGGGCAAATGTGAATGGTCTGCACGGTGCTGCCACCTGGTGGCATAGAGCGCAACCATACACAGTAGCAGCAACGAAGCGTATTCTTTGCTGCTGGTGCGTATTTTTCGCAGGAGTGTAATCATCGACACGTTTTTTTATAAATGTTTAAAATGTTTTACACTTGGTTAGAGCAATATATAGAGCTTTCTTTGGCTGGTTAAGCGCTGCGCCAACAAGTGTCTGGACCGTGTAGACCGATCACGCCGCTCACGTACGTCTACGCCAAAGTTCCTTCATCCCCTTGAGTTTATGCCTCCATTGATTTGCCGAAATGACCAGCTTGCCTGTGGTTAACGGAATACCAGACACATTCGGCGCTACGACAGAATGCTCGCAACGCACGCTGCTTCGATAGCTCTCGCTTGCGGTCGACAACCAAGCGGCCAGCGGAGAGGTCTCGCGCGGGCGGGGGCGGGCTCCAAAACAACCGGAAGTGGACGATGTGACGTCGCATCGTGACGCAGGACCAGTGAAGGCGGTGCGTAGCCCCGCTCGCTCGGCGAACGAGTTGAGGAGTAAAAGCGTGGATGGGGAGGAGGGTAACTTCTAATCGCTTGTAGCTCCATTAATACGTAACGTTTCACTTAAATTGTGGTGCGAATGTTCTACTTAAGCTGTACCCTACGCGTCTACAAAATTTGTCCGAGCCGTTTCAGGGGCCCTTTAAGCATGCACATACATCTTTGGGTAGACGCGGACGCAGTTTTCTGCAAAACCACACGATTGCATGCAAATGGTGCTTTTGGCAGAACGCGAAACGTGGATTTCTACCAAATGACGTGAAAAGCATGCCGATGCTGCTCTTTTTAGCACCCGCACATAGATTTGTGCAAAAACGCGTTTTAAGCATGCACATGCATCTTTTGGTAGACGCGGACGCAGTTTTCTGCAAAACCACACGATATGCATGCAAATGGTGCTTTTGGCAGAACGCGCACGTGGATTTCTACCAAACGACGTGTAAAGCATGCCGATGCTGCTCTTTTTAGCACCCGCACATAGATTTGTGCCAAAACGCGTTTTAAGCATGCACATGCATCTTTTGGTAGACGCGGACGCAGTTTTCTGCAAAACCACACGATTGCATGCAAATGGTGCTTCTGGCAGAACGCGAAACGTGGATTTCTACCAAATGACGTGAAAAGCATGCCGATGCTGGTCTTTTTAGCACCCGCACACAGTTTTCTGCAAAACCACACGATTGCAGGCAAATGGTGCTTTTGGCAGAACGCGAAACGTGGATTTCTACCAAATGACGTGAAAAGCATGCCGATGCTGCTCTTTTTAGCACCCGCACATAGATTTGTGCAAAAACGCGTTTTAAGCATGCACATGCATCTTTTGGTAGACGCGGACGCAGTTTTCTGCAAAACCACACGATATGCATGCAAATGGTGCTTTTGGCAGAACGCGCACGTGGATTTCTACCAAACGACGTGTAAAGCATGCCGATGCTGCTCTTTTTAGCACCCGCACATAGATTTGTGCCAAAACGCGTTTTAAGCATGCACATGCATCTTTTGGTAGACGCGGACGCAGTTTTCTGCAAAACCACACGATTGCATGCAAATGGTGCTTCTGGCAGAACGCGAAACGTGGATTTCTACCAAATGACGTGAAAAGCATGCCGATGCTGCTCTTTTTAGCACCCGCACACAGTTTTCTGCAAAACCACACGATTGCAGGCAAATGGTGCTTTTGGCAGAACGCGAAACGTGGATTTCTACCAAATGACGTGAAAAGCATGCCGATGCTGCTCTTTTTAGCACCCGCACATAGATTTGTGCAAAAACGCGTTTTAAGCATGCACATGCATCTTTTGGTAGACGCGGACGCAGTTTTCTGCAAAACCACACGATATGCATGCAAATGGTGCTTTTGGCAGAACGCGCACGTGGATTTCTACCAAACGACGTGTAAAGCATGCCGATGCTGCTCTTTTTAGCACCCGCACATGGATTTGTGCCAAAACGCGTTTTAAGCATGCACATGCATCTTTTGGTAGACGCGGACGCAGTTTTCTGCAAAACCACACGATATGCATGCAAATGGTGCTTTTGGCAGAACGCGCACGTGGATTTCTACCAAACGACGTGAAAAGCATGCCGATGCTGCTCTTTTTAGCACCCGCACATGGATTTGTGCCAAAACGCGTTTTAAGCATGCACATGCATCTTTTGGTAGACGCGGACGCAGTTTTCTGCAAAACCACACGATATGCATGCAAATGGTGCTTTTGGCAGAACGCGCACGTGGATTTCTACCAAACGACGTGAAAAGCATGCCGATGCTGCTCTTTTTAGCACCCGCACATGGATTTGTGCCAAAACGCGTTTTAAGCATGCACATGCATCTTTTGGTAGACGCGGACGCAGTTTTCTGCAAAACCACACGATATGCATGCAAATGGTGCTTTTGGCAGAACACGCACGTGGATTTCTACCAAACGACGTGAAAAGCATGCCGATGCTGCTCTTTTTAGCACCCGCACATAGATTTGTGCAAAAACGCGTTTTAAGCATGCACATGCATCTTTTGGTAGACGCGGACGCAGTTTTCTGCAAAACCACACGATATGCATGCAAATGGTGCTTTTGGCAGAACGCGCACGTGGATTTCTACCAAACGACGTGAAAAGCATGCCGATGCTGCTCTTTTTAGCGCCCGCACATGGATTTGTGCCAAAACGCGTTTTAAGCATGCACATGCATCTTTTGGTAGACGCGGATGCAGTTTTCTGCAAAACCACACGATATGCATGCAAATGGTGCTTTTGGCAGAACGCGCACGTGGATTTCTACCAAACAACGTGAAAAGCATGCCGATGCTGCTCTTTTTAGCACCCGCACATGGATTTGTGCCAAAACGCGTTTTAAGCATGCACCTGCATCTTTTGGTAGACGCGGACGCAGTTTTGTGCAAAACCACACGATATGCATGCAAATGGTGCTTTTGGCAGAACGCGCACGTCGATTTCTACCAAACGACGTGAAAAGCATGCCGATGCTGCTCTTTTTAGCACCCGCACATGGATTTGTGCCAAAACGCGTTTTAAGCACGCACATGCATCTTTTGGTAGACGCGGACGCAGTTTTCTGCAAAACCACACGATATGCATGCAAATGGTGCTTTTGGCAGAACGCGCACGTGGATTTCTACCAAACGACGTGAAAAGCATGCCGATGCTGCTCTTTTTAGCACCCGCACATGGATTTGTGCCAAAACGCGTTTTAAGCATGCACATGCATCTTTTGGTAGACGCGGACGCAGTTTTCTGCAAAACCACACGATATGCATGCAAATGGTGCTTTTGGCAGAACGCGCACGTGGATTTCCACCAAACGACATGAAAAGCATGCCGATGCTGCTCTTTTTAGCACCCGCACATGGATTTGTGCCAAAACGCGTTTTAAGCATGCACATGCATCTTTTGGTAGACGCGGACGCGGTTTTCTGCAAAACCACACGATATGCATGCAAATGGTGCTTTTGGCAGAACGCGCACGTGGATTTCTACCAAACGACGTGAAAAGCATGCCGACGCTGCTCTTTTTAGCACCCGCACATGGATTTGTGCCATAACGCGTTTTAAAGGGACCCTGAAACGCTTTTGACGATTTTCTACAAACGTACTGAGTCGTTAGAGTAGGTCCTTCTGATCATTAATTGACACATATAAGTGCTCTGCGTAAAGCGTGTAATTTATTATAAGGTTTTAAAAATGCACATGGCTGCCCATCGCAGCGCACTGCTCGGCGGAATTTTAAGCCGCCCCTACCCATATGACCAAAATCACCCATATGACGTCAGTGGGGCGAGCTATCCGATTGGCTGACCAGGGCGCGTGATCGATAATTTTTCCAACTTTATGGTAAACAAATGATTTTCGTAATAGTTGGATTGTTAGTTAATTTGTTTTTATGAAAAGAAAGTAGCATAAAGAGAATGCACAAGAACAATTTTTCAGTACACTTAAGCACTTCCGGCAATCAGCAAGTGTCGTCTGCTTGTGTTACAACGTACTCCATTTTGACGAGAGGTCCGCGGTCACAGTTGGTCTCAGTCTTTTCGCGAACACTATGATTCGACTTTGTTGCCTTGTGGACTGCAAACGTAGCGACTGACAATATGTCAAGCTGCGACATCGTGTCCCTTTGCAAGGCAGCGTACGACAAACTGGCTGCTACGCATCGGACTACCGCTATCCGATCGGCGCCAGGATTTGCGCGTTTGTGGCCGTCACTTTACATCGGAAGATTACTAACGCAACAGCGTTTCGCGAGTCCCGTATTAGGGCAAACGTAAACTAAAGGGGACAGGGTCTGGCCGCTTGACTGTGCCGTAGCGGGATGAGCCGAGATGAGCAGAAGGGCAAATGTGAATGGTCTGCACGGTGCTGCCACCTGGTGGCATAGAGCGCAACCATACACAGTAGCAGCAACGAAGCGTATTCTTTGCTGCTGGTGCGTATTTTTCGCAGGAGTGTAATCATCGACACGTTTTTTTATAAATGTTTAAAATGTTTTACACTTGGTTAGAGCAATATATAGAGCTTTCTTTGGCTGGTTAAGCGCTGCGCCAACAAGTGTCTGGACCGTGTAGACCGATCACGCCGCTCACGTACGTCTACGCCAAAGTTCCTTCATCCCCTTGAGTTTATGCCTCCATTTATTTGCCGAAATGACCAGCTTGCCTGTGGTTAACGGAATACCAGACACGTTCGGCGCTACGACAGAATGCTCGCAACGCACGCTGCTTCGATAGCTCTCGCTTGCGGTCGACAACCAAGCGGCCAGCGGAGAGGTCTCGCGCGGGCGGGGGCGGGCTACAAAACAACCGGAAGTGGACGATGTGACGTCGCATCGTGACGCATGACCAGTGAAGGCGGTGCGTAGCCCCGCTCGCTCGGCGAACGAGTTGAGGAGTAAAAGCGTGGATGGGGAGGAGGGTAACTTCTAATCGCTTGTAGCTCCATTAATACGTAACGCTTCACTTAAATTGTGGTGCGAATGTTCTACTTAAGCTGTACCCTACGCGTCTACAAAATTTGTCCGAGCCGTTTCAGGGGCCCTTTAAGCATGCACATGCATCTTTTGGTAGACGCGGACGCAGTTTTCTGCAAAGCCACACGATATGCATGCAAATGGTGCTTTTGGCAGAACGCGCACGTGGATTTCTACCAAACGACGTGAAAAGCATGCCGATGCTGCTCTTTTTAGCACCCGCACATGGATTTGTGCCAAAACGCGTTTTAAGCATGCACATGCATCTTTTGGTAGACGCGGACGCAGTTTTCTGCAAAACCACACGATTGCATGCAAATGGTGCTTTTGGCAGAACGCGAAACGTGGATTTCTACCAAATGACGTGAAAAGCATGCCGATGCTGCTCTTTTTAGCACCCGCACACAGTTTTCTGCAAAACCACACGATTGCAGGCAAATGGTGCTTTTGGCAGAACGCGAAACGTGGATTTCTAACAAATGACGTGAAAAGCATGCCGATGCTGCTCTTTTTAGCACCCGCACATAGATTTGTGCAAAAACGCGTTTTAAGCATGCACATGCATCTTTTGGTAGACGCGGACGCAGTTTTCTGCAAAACCACACGATATGCATGCAAATGGTGCTTTTGGTAGAACGCGCACGTGGATTTCTACCAAACGACGTGTAAAGCATGCCGATGCTGCTCTTTTTAGCACCCGCACATGGATTTGTGCCAAAACGCGTTTTAAGCATGCACATGCATCTTTTGGTAGACGCGGACGCAGTTTTCTGCAAAACCACACGATATGCATGCAAATGGTGCTTTTGGCAGAACGCGCACGTGGATTTCTACCAAACGACGTGAAAAGCATGCGGATGCTGCTCTTTTTAGCACCCGCACATGGATTTGTGCCAAAACGCGTTTTAAGCATGCACATGCATCTTTTGGTAGACGCGGATGCAGTTTTCTGCAAAACCACACGATATGCATGCAAATGGTGCTTTTGGCAGAACGCGCACGTGGATTTCTACCAAACGACGTGAAAAGCATGCCGATGCTGCTCTTTTTAGCACCCGCACATGGATTTGTGCCAAAACGCGTTTTAAGCATGCTCATGCATCTTTTGGTAGACGCGGACGCAGTTTTCTGCAAAACCACACGATATGCATGCAAATGGTGCTTTTGGCAGAACGCGCACGTGGATTTCTACCAAACGACGTGAAAAGCATGCCGATGCTGCTCTTTTTAGCACCCGCACATGGATTTGTGCGAAAACGCATTTTAAGCATGCACATGCATCTTTTGGTAGACGCGGACGCAGTTTTCTGCAAAACCACACGATATGCATGCAAATGGTGCTTTTGGCAGAACACGCACGTGGATTTCTACCAAACGACGTGAAAAGCATGCCGATGCTGCTCTTTTTAGCACCGGCACATAGATTTGTGCAAAAACGCGTTTTAAGCATGCACATGCATCTTTTGGTAGACGCGGACGCAGTTTTCTGCAAAACCACACGATATGCATGCAAATGGTGCTTTTGGCAGAACGCGCACATGGATTTCTACCAAACGACGTGTAAAGCATGCCGATGCTGCTCTTTTTAGCACCCGCACATGGATTTGTGCCAAAACGCGTTTTAAGCATGCACATGCATCTTTTGGTAGACGCGGACGCAGTTTTCTGCAAAACCACACGATATGCATGCAAATGGTGCTTTTGGCAGAACGCGCACGTGGATTTCTACCAAACGACGTGAAAAGCATGCCGATGCTGCTCTTTTTAGCGCCCGCACATGGATTTGTGCCAAAACGCGTTTTAAGCATGCACATGCATCTTTTGGTAGACGCGGATGCAGTTTTCTGCAAAACCACACGATATGCATGCAAATGGTGCTTTTGGCAGAACGCGCACGTGGATTTCTACCAAACGACGTGAAAAGCATGCCGATGCTGCTCTTTTTAGCACCCGCACATGGATTTGTGCCAAAACGCGTTTTAACCATGCACATGCATCTTTTGGTAGACGCGGACGCAGGTTTCTGCAAAACCACACGATATGCATGCAAATGGTGCTTTTGGCAGAACGCGCACGTGGATTTCTACCAAACGACGTGAAAAGCATGCCGATGCTGCTCTTTTTAGCACCCGCACATGGATTTGTGCCAAAACGCGTTTTAAGCATGCACATGCATCTTTTGGTAGACGCGGACGCAGTTTTCTGCAAAACCACACGATATGCATGCAAATGGTGCTTTTCGCAGAACGCGCACGAGGATTTCTACCAAACGACGTGAAAAGCATGCCGATGCTGCTCTTTTTAGCACCCGCACATGGATTTGTGCGAAAACGCGTTTTAAGCATGCACATGCATCTTTTGGTAGACGCGGACGCAGTTTTCTGCAAAACCACACGATATGCATGCAAATGGTGCTTTTGGCAGAACACGAACGTGGATTTCTACCAAACGACGTGAAAAGCATGCCGATGCTGCTCTTTTTAGCACCCGCACATGTATTTGTGCCAAAACGCGTTTTAAGCATGCACATGCATCTTTTGGTAGACGCGGACGCAGTTTTCTGCAAAACCACACGATATGCATGCAAATGGTGCTTTTGGCAGAACGCGCACGTCGATTTCTACCAAACGACGTGAAAAGCATGCCGATGCTGCTCTTTTTAGCACCCGCACATGGATTTGTGCCAAAACGCGTTTTAAGCATGCACATGCATCTTTTGGTAGACGCGGACGCAGTTTTATGCAAAACCACACGATATGCATGCAAATGGTGCTTTTGCCAGAACGCGCACGTGGATTTCTACCAAACGACGTGAAAAGCATGCCGATGCTGCTCTTTTTAGCACCCGCACATGGATTAGTGCCAAAACGCGTTTTAAGCATGCACAAGCATCTTTTGGTAGACGCGGACGCAGTTTTCTGCAAAACCACACGATATGCATGCAAATGGTGCTTTTGGCAGAACGCGCACGTGGATTTCTACCAAACGACGTGAAAAGCATGCCGATGCTGCTCTTTTTAGCACCCGCACATGGATTTGTGCCAAAACGCGTTTTAAGCATGCACATGCATCTTTTGGTAGACGCGGACGCAGTTTTCTGCAAAACCACACGATATGCATGCAAATGGTGCTTTTCGCAGAACGCGCACGAGGATTTCTACCAAACGACGTGAAAAGCATGCCGATGCTGCTCTTTTTAGCACCCGCACATGGATTTGTGCGAAAACGCGTTTTAAGCATGCACATGCATCTTTTGGTAGACGCGGACGCAGTTTTCTGCAAAACCACACGATATGCATGCAAATGGTGCTTTTGGCAGAACACGAACGTGGATTTCTACCAAACGACGTGAAAAGCATGCCGATGCTGCTCTTTTTAGCACCCGCACATGGATTTGTGCCAAAACGCGTTTAAAGCATGCACATGCATCTTTTGGTAGACGCGGACGCAGTTTTCTGCAAAACCACACGATATGCATGCAAATGGTGCTTTTGGCAGAACGCGCACGTGGATTTCTACCAAACGACGTGAAAAGCATGCCGATGCTGCTCTTTTTAGCACCCGCACATGGATTTGTGCCAAAACGCGTTTTAAGCATGCACATGCATCTTTTGGTAGACGCGGACGCAGTTTTCTGCAAAACCACACGATATGCATGCAAATGGTGCTTTTGGCAGAACGCGCTCGTGGATTTCTACCAAACGACGTGAAAAGCATGCCGATGCTGCTCTTTTTAGCACCCGCACATGGATTTGTGCCAAAACGCGTTTTAAGCATGCACATGCATCTTTTGGTAGACGCGGACGCAGTTTTCTGCAAAACCACACGATATGCATGCAAATGGTGCTTTTGGCAGAACGCGCACGTGGATTTCTACCAAACGACGTGAAAAGCATGCCGATGCTGCTCTTTTTAGCACCCGCACATGGATTAGTGCCAAAATGCGTTTTAAGCATGCACAAGCATCTTTTGGTAGACGCGGACGCAGTTTTCTGCAAAACTACACGATATGCATGCAAATGGTGCTTTTGGCAGAACGCGCACGTGGATTTCTACCAAACGACGTGAAAAGCATGCCGATGCTGCTCTTTTTAGCACCCGCACATGGATTTGTGCCAAAACGCGTTTTAAGCATGCACATGCATCTTTTGGTAGACGCGGACGCAGTTTTCTGCAAAACCACACGATATGCATGCAAATGGTGCTTTTGGCAGAACGCGCACGTGGATTTCTACCAAACGACGTGAAAAGCATGCCGATGCTGCTCTTTTTAGCACCCGCACATGGATTTGTGCGAAAACGCGTTTTAAGCATGCACATGCATCTTTTGGTAGACGCGGACGCAGTTTTCCGCAAAACCACACGATATGCATGCAAATGGTGCTTTTGGCAGAACGCGCACGTGGATTTCTACCAAACGACGTGAAAAGCATGCCGATGCTGCTCTTTTTAGCACCCGCACATGGATTTGTGCCAAAACGCGTTTTAAGCATGCACATGCATATTTTGGTAGACGCGGACGCAGTTTTCTGCAAAACCACACGATATGCATGCAAATGGTGCTTTTGGCCGAACGTGCACGTGGATTTCTACCAAACGACGTGAAAAGCATGCCGATGCTGCTCTTTTTAGCACCCGCACATGGATTTGTGCCAAAACGCGTTTTCAGCATGCACATGCATCTTTTGGTAGACGCGGACACAGTTTTCTGCAAAACCGCACGATATGCATGCAAATGGTGCTTTTGGCAGAACGCGCACGTGGATTTCTACCAAACGACGTGTAAAGCATGCCGATGCTGCTCTTTTTAGCACCCGCACATGGATTTGTGCCAAAACGCGTTTTAAGCATGCACATGCATCTTTTGGTAGACGCGGACGCAGTTTTCTGCAAAACCACACGATATGCATGCAAATGGTGCTTTTGGCAGAACGCGCACGTGGATTTCTACCAAACGACGTGAAAAGCATGCCGATGCTGCTCTTTTTAGCGCCCGCACATGGATTTGTGCCAAAACGCGTTTTAAGCATGCACATGCATCTTTTGGTAGACGCGGATGCAGTTTTCTGCAAAACCACACGATATGCATGCAAATGGTGCTTTTGGCAGAACGCGCACGTGGATTTCTACCAAACGACGTGAAAAGCATGCCGATGCTGCTCTTTTTAGCACCCGCACATGGATTTGTGCCAAAACGCGTTTTAACCATGCACATGCATCTTTTGGTAGACGCGGACGCAGTTTTCTGCAAAACCACACGATATGCATGCAAATGGTGCTTTTGGCAGAACGCGCACGTGGATTTCTACCAAACGACGTGAAAAGCATGCCGATGCTGCTCTTTTTAGCACCCGCACATGGATTTGTGCCAAAACGCGTTTTAAGCATGCACATGCATCTTTTCGTAGACGCGGACGCAGTTTTCTGCAAAACCACACGATATGCATGCAAATGGTGCTTTTGGCAGAACGCGCTCGTGGATTTCTACCAAACGACGTGAAAAGCATGCCGATGCTGCTCTTTTTAGCACCCGCACATGGATTTGTGCCAAAACGCGTTTTAAGCATGCACATGCATCTTTTGGTAGACGCGGACGCAGTTTTCTGCAAAACCACACGATATGCATGCAAATGGTGCTTTTGGCAGAACGCGCACGTGGATTTCTACCAAACGACGTGAAAAGCATGCCGATGCTGCTCTTTTTAGCACCCGCACATGGATTAGTGCCAAAACGCGTTTTAAGCATGCACAAGCATCTTTTGGTAGACGCGGACGCAGTTTTCTGCAAAACCACACGATATGCATGCAAATGGTGCTTTTGGCAGAACGCGCACGTGGATTTCTACCAAACGACGTGAAAAGCATGCCGATGCTGCTCTTTTTAGCACCCGCACATGGATTTGTGCCAAAACGCGTTTTAAGCATGCACATGCATCTTTTGGTAGACGCGGACGCAGTTTTCTGCAAAACCACACGATATGCATGCAAATGGTGCTTTTCGCAGAACGCGCACGAGGATTTCTACCAAACGACGTGAAAAGCATGCCAATGCTGCTCTTTTTAGCACCCGCACATGGATTTGTGCGAAAACGCGTTTTAAGCATGCACATGCATCTTTTGGTAGACGCGGACGCAGTTTTCTGCAAAACCACACGATATGCATGCAAATGGTGCTTTTGGCAGAACACGAACGTGGATTTCTACCAAACGACGTGAAAAGCATGCCGATGCTGCTCTTTTTAGCACCCGCACATGGATTTGTGCCAAAACGCGTTTTAAGCATGCACATGCATCTTTTGGTAGACGCGGACGCAGTTTTCTGCAAAACCACACGATATGCATGCAAATGGTGCTTTTGGCAGAACGCGCACGTGGATTTCTACCAAACGACGTGAAAAGCATGCCGATGCTGCTCTTTTTAGCACCCGCACATGGATTTGTGCCAAAACGCGTTTTAAGCATGCACATGCATCTTTTGGTAGACGCGGACGCAGTTTTATGCAAAACCACACGATATGCATGCAAATGGTGCTTTTGCCAGAACGCGCACGTGGATTTCTACCAAACGACGTGAAAAGCATGCCGATGCTGCTCTTTTTAGCACCCGCACATGGATTAGTGCCAAAACGCGTTTTAAGCATGCACAAGCATCTTTTGGTAGACGCGGACGCAGTTTTCTGCAAAACCACACGATATGCATGCAAATGGTGCTTTTGGCAGAACGCGCACGTGGATTTCTACCAAACGACGTGAAAAGCATGCCGATGCTGCTCTTTTTAGCACCCGCACATGGATTTGTGCCAAAACGCGTTTTAAGCATGCACATGCATCTTTTGGTAGACGCGGACGCAGTTTTCTGCAAAACCACACGATATGCATGCAAATGGTGCTTTTCGCAGAACGCGCACGAGGATTTCTACCAAACGACGTGAAAAGCATGCCGATGCTGCTCTTTTTAGCACCCGCACATGGATTTGTGCGAAAACGCGTTTTAAGCATGCACATGCATCTTTTGGTAGACGCGGACGCAGTTTTCTGCAAAACCACACGATATGCATGCAAATGGTGCTTTTGGCAGAACACGAACGTGGATTTCTACCAAACGACGTGAAAAGCATGCCGATGCTGCTCTTTTTAGCACCCGCACATGGATTTGTGCCAAAACGCGTTTTAAGCATGCACATGCATCTTTTGGTAGACGCGGACGCAGTTTTCTGCAAAACCACACGATATGCATGCAAATGGTGCTTTTGGCAGAACGCGCACGTGGATTTCTACCAAACGACGTGAAAAGCATGCCGATGCTGCTCTTTTTAGCACCCGCACATGGATTTGTGCCAAAACGCGTTTTAAGCATGCACATGCATCTTTTGGTAGACGCGGACGCAGTTTTCTGCAAAACCACACGATATGCATGCAAATGGTGCTTTTGGCAGAACGCGCTCGTGGATTTCTACCAAACGACGTGAAAAGCATGCCGATGCTGCTCTTTTTAGCACCCGCACATGGATTTGTGCCAAAACGCGTTTTAAGCATGCACATGCATCTTTTGGTAGACGCGGACGCAGTTTTCTGCAAAACCACACGATATATATGCAAATGGTGCTTTTGGCAGAACGCGCACGTGGATTTCTACCAAACGACGTGAAAAGCATGCCGATGCTGCTCTTTTTAGCACCCGCACATGGATTAGTGCCAAAATGCGTTTTAAGCATGCACAAGCATCTTTTGGTAGACGCGGACGCAGTTTTCTGCAAAACTACACGATATGCATGCAAATGGTGCTTTTGGCAGAACGCGCACGTGGATTTCTACCAAACGACGTGAAAAGCATGCCGATGCTGCTCTTTTTAGCACCCGCACATGGATTTGTGCCAAAACGCGTTTTAAGCATGCACATGCATCTTTTGGTAGACGCGGACGCAGTTTTCTGCAAAACCACACGATATGCATGCAAATGGTGCTTTTGGCAGAACGCGCACGTGGATTTCTACCAAACGACGTGAAAAGCATGCCGATGCTGCTCTTTTTAGCACCCGCACATGGATTTGTGCGAAAACGCGTTTTAAGCATGCACATGCATCTTTTGGTAGACGCGGACGCAGTTTTCCGCAAAACCACACGATATGCATGCAAATGGTGCTTTTGGCAGAACGCGCACGTGGATTTCTACCAAACGACGTGAAAAGCATGCCGATGCTGCTCTTTTTAGCACCCGCACATGGATTTGTGCCAAAACGCGTTTTAAGCATGCACATGCATATTTTGGTAGACGCGGACGCAGTTTTCTGCAAAACCACACGATATGCATGCAAATGGTGCTTTTGGCCGAACGCGCACGTGGATTTCTACCAAACGACGTGAAAAGCATGCCGATGCTGCTCTTTTTAGCACCCGCACATGGATTTGTGCCAAAACGCGTTTTCAGCATGCACATGCATCTTTTGGTAGACGCGGACACAGTTTTCTGCAAAACCGCACGATATGCATGCAAATGGTGCTTTTGGCAGAACGCGCACGTGGATTTCTACCAAACGACGTGAAAAGCATGCCGATGCTGCTCTTTTTAGCACCCGCACATGGATTTGTGCCAAAACATGTTTTAAGCATGCACATGCATCTTTTGATAGACGCGGACGCAGTTTTCTGCAAAACCACACGATATGCATGCAAATGGTGCTTTTGGCAGAACGCGCACGTGGATTTCTACCAAACGACGTGAAAAGCATGCCGATGCTGCTCTTTTTAGCACCCGCACATGGATTAGTGCCAAAACGCGTTTTAAGCATGCACATGCATCTTTTGGTAGACGCGGACGCAGTTTTCTGCAAAACCACACGATATGCATGCAAATAGTGCTTTTGGCAGAACGCGCACGTGGATTTCTACCAAACGACGTGAAAAGCATGCCGATGCTGCTCTTTTTAGCACCCGCACATGGATTTGTGCGAAAACGCGTTTTAAGCATGCATATTGCATCTTTTGGAAGACGCGGACGCAGTTTTCTGCAAAACCACACGATATGCATGCAAATGGTGCTTTTGGCAGAACGCGCACGTGGATTTCTACCAAACGACGTGAAAAGCATGCCGATGCTGCTCTTTTTAGCACCCGCACATGGATTTGTGCCAAAACGCGTTTTAAGCATGCACATGCATATTTTGGTAGACGCGGACGCAGTTTTCTGCAAAACCACACGATATGCATGCAAATGGTGCTTTTGGCAGAACGCACACGTGGATTTCTACCAAACGACGTGAAAAGCATGCCGATGCTGCTCTTTTTAGCACCCGCACATGGATTTGTGCGAAAACGCGTTTTAAGCATGCACATGCATCTTTTGGTAGACGCGGACGCAGTTTTCTGCAAAACCACACGATATGCATGCAAATGGTGCTTTTGGCAGAACGCGCACGTGGATTTCTACCAAACGACGTGAAAAGCATGCCGATGCTGCTCTTTTTAGCACCCGCACATGGATTTGTGCCAAAACGCGTTTTAAGCATGCACATGCATCTTTTGGTAGACGCGGACGCAGTTTTCTGCAAAACCACACGATATGCATGCAAATGGTGCTTTTGGCAGAACGCGCACGTAGATTTTTACCAAACGACGTGAAAAGCATGCCGATGCTGCTCTTTTTAGCACCCGCACATGGATTTGTGCCAAAACGCGTTTTAAGCATGCACATGCATCTTTTGGTAGACGCGGACGCAGTTTTCTGCAAAACCACACGATATGCATGCAAATGGTGCTTTTCGCAGAACGCGCACGTGGATTTCTACCAAACGACGTGAAAAGCATGCCGATGCTGCTCTTTTTAGCACCCGCACATGGATTTGTGCGAAAACGCGTTTTAAGCATGCACATGCATCTTTTGGTAGACGCGGACGCAGTTTTCTGCAAAACCACACGATATGCATGCAAATGGTGCTTTTGGCAGAACACGCACGTGGATTTCTACCAAACGACGTGAAAAGCATGCCGATGCTGCTCTTTTTAGCACCCGCACATGGATTTGTGCCAAAACGCGTTTTAAGCATGCACATGCATCTTTTGGTAGACGCGGACGCAGTTTTCTGCAAAACCACACGATATGCATGCAAATGGTGCTTTTGGCAGAACGCGCACGTGGATTTCTACCAAACGACGTGAAAAGCATGCCGATGCTGCTCTTTTTAGCACCCGCACATGGATTTGTGCCAAAACGCGTTTTAAGCATGCACATGCATCTTTTGGTAGACGCGGACGCAGTTTTCTGCAAAACCACACGATATGCATGCAAATGGTGCTTTTGGCAGAACGCGCACGTAGATTTTTACCAAACGACGTGAAAAGCATGCCGATGCTGCTCTTTTTAGCACCCGCACATGGATTTGTGCCAAAACGCGTTTTAAGCATGCACATGCATCTTTTGGTAGACGCGGACGCAGTTTTCTGCAAAACCACACGATATGCATGCAAATGGTGCTTTTCGCAGAACGCGCACGTGGATTTCTACCAAACGACGTGAAAAGCATGCCGATGCTGCTCTTTTTAGCACCCGCACATGGATTTGTGCGAAAACGCGTTTTAAGCATGCACATGCATCTTTTGGTAGACGCGGACGCAGTTTTCTGCAAAACCACACGATATGCATGCAAATGGTGCTTTTGGCAGAACACGCACGTGGATTTCTACCAAACGACGTGAAAAGCATGCCGATGCTGCTCTTTTTAGCACCCGCACATGGATTTGTGCCAAAACGCGTTTTAAGCATGCACATGCATCTTTTGGTAGACGCGGACGCAGTTTTCTGCAAAACCACACGATATGCATGCAAATGGTGCTTTTGGCAGAACGCGCTCGTGGATTTCTACCAAACGACGTGAAAAGCATGCCGATGCTGCTCTTTTTAGCACCCGCACATGGATTTGTGCCAAAACGCGTTTTAAGCATGCACATGCATCTTTTGGTAGACGCGGACGCAGTTTTCTGCAAAACCACAAGATATGCTTGCAAATGGTGCTTTTGGCAGAACGCGCACGTGGATTTCTACCAAACGACGTGAAAAGCATGCCGATGCTGCTCTTTTTAGCACCCGCACATGGATTAGTGCCAAAATGCGTTTTAAGCATGCACAAGCATCTTTTGGTAGACGCGGACGCAGTTTTCTGCAAAACCACACGATATGCATGCAAATGGTGCTTTTGGCAGAACGCGCACGTGGATTTCTACCAAACGACGTGAAAAGCATGCCGATGCTGCTCTTTTTAGCACCCGCACATGGATTTGTGCCAAAACGCGTTTTAAGCATGCACATGCATATTTTGGTAGACGCGGACGCAGTTTTCTGCAAAACCACACGATATGCATGCAAATGGTGCTTTTGGCCGAACGCGCACGTGGATTTCTACCAAACGACGTGAAAAGCATGCCGATGCTG